>NW_022986946.1:0-82255 GCF_010093935.1 Zasmidium cellare ATCC 36951 | reverse complement strand
GGGAATAGAGCATTTTGGGGTGGGTGGGATGGTTGGTGTTTTTGGACGGAAGGGATGGTATTTGACACTTTAGGAACCGGTCTGGACTGATTGATTGACCTACTGGCTCATGAGGTAGGTAGTTGTGTATATGCTGCATCTTTTCGATATCCTGTAAGAAGGGGAGATTTGGTCCATTCGACTTTCCTCCTTTGTCCCGAATTCGCACTCACTCACGATACCCCTTATTTTCACCCTTTCCAACGCCAAGGAGTGCATCCTCTGTCCGCTGACCATGATGACGACGACAACAACAATCCTGCCCCATCATGCATGATAGATAAGAGGAATAGATAGTATGCGATTCTATCGCGGAGCTTTTAGTTCTTGCCCTACTCTTCTTTTGTGCCCTTTGCTCGGCCCTGGACGTGGATGTGGATGTAGGTGTGGGTGAGGATGGACTTTTCCCTTTTCCTTTATCTCTGTTTGTCTTCTCTTCTTCTTATTTCCTCTCTACTTGGTCGTTGACGTGGTATAGGGGTGAGGATGTAGATGAAGATGGAGATGGAGATGTGCAGTCTTGATGCTGGCTGGGCTGGATGATGCTAACTGGAGAATGGGGTGGGGATATGAGGGGGACGGTGTTGGGGGTTTGTTCAGATGTTGCGTAGGGTGGATGATTATTTCTGGTTTGTGAGAGGATGGAGGAAGGGGGTTTTGCAAGGGGAAAGGGGTAAGTGGGAGGGGAGGGGAGGACGGAGAGGGGTAGGGAAGGGTGGAGGGCGAGGAGTGAAGAACATTCTAGGGAGGAGATCGTGGGTGAGGGGTGGAGAGCAGGATGGGTGAGAGCGATGTTCGAGGCGAGGATGAGAGGTTTGTAGTTATAGTGGTGTTTGTTTTGGGTTAGAAGAGAGTTGGCCACGACGAGTAACAGACCCTCTAAGTGTGGAAAGCAAGGGACCCTTCGATGGAAGAGAGCAAGGAGCGGGGATGGTAGGGAGGTGAGGTTTTCGAGGTGAACATGGGAGTCTACTTGCTACAGCTCTGTTGCGGTGGAAGAGGAAGAAAGAGAGATTAGAGGCCCAACAGTGAGTGGAATCTTTCAAGAAAAAAACCCCACGACGAGAAGAGGTATTTATTACGGCTTCTTTTTCATTGTGCGATGCTCATTCATACCATCAAAGTTCAGTTTAACAGCCATGCAGAAACCAACATTAACACCAGCATAACACAAATTAGGTCTCTGCTCTTAGAACCGTATTCTCCGTCAGGATGCATTCAATCAACCAATTCTCTGCAGCAAACGTGATTCTCCAACGTCTCATTCATCGCACAGTTGTTACTAGCCCAGACAATCGCCCATACAGCTCTCGTTGCCCTCCTGAGGTTTCCGGGCCAGGCTATGCGGGAGTTCTTCAAAGTCCCCTCATATTCCTCGCATACCCACGAAGTGAGGACCGCGCATCCTGCACGCCACTCCTCATCCAAACTCTCCTCGACCCCGTCCAGCTCGCTATGAGTTTCAAAACGGAATCCCGGCCTTGCATCCCATCGTGGAGAGTTTTGGGGCGAGGGGTTTGAGTGTGGAGAGGCGTTTGAGGAGGAGGGGGAGTTTGGGGGAGTGCGATATGCTGGAGGTGGTGGTGGTGGGCGCTGCAATCATCGTGCCGTTTTGCTGGGCTTGGTCCTGGACTGCCTCGGACGAGGATCTGGTACTCCAGACTTCGTCGTCTTCGACTGGGAGAAGCACGCCGCCGTCGCTGTCGTCGCTGCTCATGGAGCTTGAGCGGCTTCTTGGAATTGCGATGTCGATGATGTTCGACACTTTGTTGACATCGACATCGACATCGATCTCATTGTAGTTGGTGATGGACGAAGCGCAGCTTGTTGGTTGCGTGATGGAAGTCGAAGCCCCTGCAGTCGAGGCGGATTCGATGCTCTGGCCCTCATTCTCTGCCAAAATGCCCGAGGCGCCGTTGAGGTCGAAAACATCTTCCGCAGCCTCTGGTGTGTCTGCGTGGTTGCTTTGCCGCATCAAGACCACTGGCTGAGGCTGAGAAGTCTTCTCCTGAACGCACAGACCACCTGATTCCTCCTGGTGGGCGACGAGGTCTTTCTGGTATTGGAAGACCTGATGGCAGGTAGAGCAGACGGGATGTCTCTCCCTCATATGCGCCTCCAGCGTGCCTGCCTTGCTATTGGCCATCGTCTTCATGCAGACAGGACAGAACGCAGGACTCTTAGCATTCTCCGTACCCTGATGTCCAGTAGCCCGATGATGCTGCTCCAGACATCCTGGATCTCTGACTTTCAACCCGCAGCGACAGGTCACAGTGTGAGGGTTGACGACGGCAGAGGAGCTGATGTTCCTGAGATGGCCCGTTGATCTCTGATGCGAGAGGAACGCGGCGTTGTCCTTGAAGGTGAGGAAGCAGGAGCAGATGACCATGTGCTCCGACGCGCGGATGTGGTTCAGGAGGGCTCTGAAGTCGTCGAAGTGGGCAGCGCAGCGGCATTGACATTGTGCGATGTTGAGCTCTGAGTGTTTGTGTTGGGCTTGTTTGAGATGTGCCGTGACAGTGGCGACGACGTTCACCTCGCTGGCAAGTGCGATATGTTGATCTGGGCCATTCGCTTTCAGGAGGCCATCAAGCTCCAAACAGTTCATGCCAGTCTTGCACTTGCCACTTTCGAGATGTGTCAGCAACACTGCAGGAGAGCTGAATGGCCCATCACATCGCTCCGAGAAAGGACAACCAAGATGGCGGGATGGGTCATGTTTGACCTTGAACTTGTGGCCCCTGAGGACGAACAGGGCGCTGGAGTCGAGAACGCAGTCGTCGCAGCGGAGTTGGCGGCATTCGTCGACACTGGGGATGATGACATTTTTGTCACGACGCCCGAGGGCGATCTGCACGGCGGCGTGGCCGTGGCCTTGGGAGTGGTCATCCAGAGCCAGCTGAGACGGAAAGTTGGTCTCGCAGGCGACGCAGGCAATGCCGCTGTGGTGGAAGACGTTGCGGTTGTGTTCTTGGTGGAGGTCGTATGTGGCGAAGAAGACGTCGTGAGACTTGCAGTAGCAGTGTCCCTCAGTCATCTGGTGTTTCTTGGCCCTGTAGTCGTTGGCGAAGTGCTGGCGGCAGGTGGTGCATGCTGGGTGTTTGTCGTTCAGGTGAGCTTGGACGCCCCCGACGCTGGCGAGCTTGCGATCGCAGAGTGGGCAGGGGTGAGTCGACATTGTCGGTGCTTGAGGGTTGGGGTTGGATGTGTCTTGGAGTTGACTGTGTCTTGAACTTGACTGTGATTGAAGTTGACTGTGTCTTGCAGTTGACTGTGTCTTGCAGTTGACTGTGCTTGAAGTTGGCTGTGGGCGTAGCTTTGTTTGAATGTGTATGATGTGAGAAGTCGTGTCTGACCGAGGATGTTTGATGTTGAAAGGGTTTGTTTGGTGCATGGAGGAATTTCTCCTCGAGTCGACACCCACCGTGACATATATACGCCCTTTTCCATCCACCCACCAGCCAAGAACCAAACAACCTTCTGCACCGCCTCTATGTTCAAAAATTGTTCTGATACAGAACCATGGGTAGAAATTCGTTTCCGGAGAAAGAAACAGTCCTGCGCGGTCTTGGCTTGAAAGTGGTCAGCAATGGAGAAAATCTCTCACTGGACGGGTGGTGCTATTCTTGTCGCGGAGACTAAACGACGACAGATGGTCAGCAGAGAGAAACATATCGCACTGGCTACCGATAATGTCCTTCATTCGCTGCGCCTTGGAGCTGTCATTCGACGACCACCGGTGAATTTCTTTCGAAGCCGTGCTGTTTTGGTAGATGCTTCCCAGCGAAAGCCGCCCGGCCTCACAGCACCAGCATGGATATCACCATATCACCAAGGAATTTTTATGTTTCAAGGTCATGGAAGATGCGGTCGTTCAGGCTGGGCAAACTTTTTGGATGACCCAGATCCGGAAGGTGTCATGTGAAAAGCCAAGAATTCTACTGGCTAGCGGGCTTCAGCCTTCTGGCCCAAGCTTTTGCTCTGCAGCGCAGTGCAATTCTGATGACACTCGCTCGGGTTTTGGAAAATGTTTACTCTTGGTCGTTGGCGAAACATCATACGTGGCCTGAGTTAATATGGGTCTTGACCAAGTTGCACGATTTGGTCGCCGTGTCATGATTCTTCACCATAGCCAGGCACAGGTTTGTGACTTGAAGGAATTTGGCCAATAGTCGAAATGTTTTCATATTCTCTGGACACTCAGTCGTTTCTAGCTTTACCGTTCGCGCGAGTGGTTGCGCCGTTCTGAGTCGTCGCTTCCTCTCCGCCGTCGATTTCGTGCACTTTCATGTCCAGCCCAACCCAGAACTTCTTCCCTCGCCACTCGACTCTGGTACCAGCCCAAAATGCCCAGACCCATATAGGTAATGCTAAGCTTTCCCGACCCAGCCAAGCTAACAACCACTCTCCAAACGGACGTCTGCTACCGGACTTTGGTGGTCGCGCGAAGAAGGGTGTATCATCGTCGACTTCGATCGATGCTCCGGAATGTAGCTTTTGGTAGAGCGTCCTATCCATGAGACACCAGATGGAGACGCTCAGCAGCCAGAACCAGGCGAAAGTCGCCCACGTTTGTGGTATGCCGAAAAGGTTGTGGAAGAGAGGTAATGTGGAGGCAGCAAAAGCGCCATAGGCCGAACAGAGGAAGCTTTCGGTCCCAGGTTCGACAAGGGTAGCCAGGGTGACAGTAAACTTTCTCACCCTCAACCACCGCACTCTCCTGCTCCAGTACTCGCGGATGCTCATGTTGGCCATGGGTTGGAAGGCGAGATCGCCAAAGCACAGAGCATGCTTACCCAACTTCTCACCCTGCTTCTCTGCAGAAGTTTCCTTCTTCCAGAGCAAGTCGCCAATCAGGTGATCTTCGCAGATGTTCTGGCTGAAGTAGTCAATTCCAGCGTTGTCTGTGAGGCTGTTGAGATGACTTCGCCGAAACATGGTACTCTTGCCAACGATGCATGGTGCGATGAGCACAGTGTTGATGGCAGTGTAGAATTTGGGGTGGGCAGACGACATAAAGAGCTCCTCGAACCTGCCTCCCCCGACGGAGAATGCTGTGCGCTCAGAGGCGTGCTGCACCGTCGCCGTGGCTGAACTTGTCGTCCGTATCTGGGCGTCTGCACCCACACCGTTGCCATTCAACAGCCCTTGTGACTCTTCGCCTGTCGTGGAGCCAACAATGTCTACCACCAGTGGAAGCTGATGTACCAGCTTGTATTTCGGCTTCACTCCATCTCCTTCCAACTTGTTCACCATCCTCCCACACACGCCTTTGGCAACCCACACATTGCAATCGATGACCCAGATGATATCTCCCACAGCCTCCCGATATGCACGACTCATATTGCGGATCTTGGGGTTTGGGCCAAGCTGAAGCTCGCCATCCTTCAAAGCCTCATCCTCCTCTTCCAGCAGAAGCTGAGCATCGTAGCTCGCGTAGTCCTCCAGCAGCCGCTTGACCACAGGCATTGACGGATCTTCCCGATCAGATATGCAGAATCTGAGGTGTAGCTTGTCCTTGGGGTAGTCCTGGAGGAATGTCGATGCCAAGCAATCGTAGAGTCGTGGTTCCAGGCCTTTCACCGGCCGGATAATGGTGACATGGGGGTGATCCTGTAGCTTTGCTCGTGGTCTGGGTGAGGAGTAATGTCGTCGTATCTGGGTGTACCCGATGCAGCAGACCAAGACCACCGTGCAGTACCAGACCAGGCATGCGACGGCAGCCACGTAGGCTATCTGGGAGGTGGCATTGTCGTGTGGGGAGACGATTGTCTCGGCGACGGCATTTGTCGGTGGCATGCGCCGGATATCGCTCGTTAATGAGGGTATTGAAAGGTCATCGTCGCCAAATTCGAGAGTCCCAAAAGGCATTTCGGGAACACGTGCCGGCGCGAGGGCGGCGCGTGAAGCCGAGGCCGCCGATCCCCACTCTCGCGCAGCATTGTTTACCTTGTCGCCATCAACATTCGTACCTTGAGCATTACGCGACGACGACAATCTGATTTCGGGAGTTTCGGAGTTGGTGATCGCGTAACGATGAATAGCAGCAGCAACATGCAGTCCAGCCCGCCCGCACGCGCCTTTCCGCGCCCGTCGTCGCCCTCCAATTCCGACTATTCCCTTGATCTGGGCGCGTTGGACATGGACACGCAGTCGGATCTGGACATTCCCAAGCAAAAGGTCGAGCGCGTCTTCTCTGAGGATATCGACGGCCCGAGCGACTTCACTCAGAACATGGACATGTGGATGCGGGGAGGAACCATGTCCAAGGGCACGCTGAGGGGATCGAGGAAGATGCCACGGCCGATTCAGGAAGAGGATGAAGCACAGCACAATGATCACCTTGCTGTCCCAGAGGCAGGCGATGCAGAGGAGAAGACGGAGAGCCACCATACACCGGACAGCAGCCCACCCAAGGTGTCTGTCTTGGACCAGACGACACACGAGGACCAATTCAGCTCAGAATGGCACACCCACGGCTCGCATTCCACTCCTGTCCCACCCGTACACAAGCAATTCTTACAGCCCACGGTCGAGGACTACTACAGCGAATTGACTCCAGCACATCGCACGCCAGGCCAATATACTCGTGGTCGACCTCCGCAAAAGCATTCGCCGGCGAAGGATGAGGACTCCACACCTGGTCGCGCTTCCAGCCCCACGCTTTCCCCAGTCCGCTCGCCCATCATCCAGCGCACTGCAGGTCAGGATGAAGACTATCCTGATGAGGAGAAACACGAGCTTGAGAGACAGCTCAGCGCATTGTCGGCCAAATGCCAGCAACTCGAGCATCTCAATGACGCACTTGGCCAAGCACTGGACGAAGACCGCCGCATTCGCAAACAGGAAGCTGCTGATCATGAGGCGAAATTGGCTGAAGCTGCCCGACGTGAGCGCGATTTGGCTGAGATGAAGGAGGCTGCCTACCAACACAACGACGGCTTCCGACGAGAGTTTGGGGATTTGAAAGAGAAGCTTCGCGAGCAGGAGAGACAGGCAGAGACAGAGCGAGTTGGTAACGAGGACTCGAAGCAAGATCTCCAGGCAGAGTTGCTGCGACTTCGGGAGAGGATGGAAGTAGACAAGATGGAACACAACCAGCAGATTAGAGCACTCGAGCAAGACCTCGAGCTGGCGCGACGTGGAAGAGACAATGCCGAAGAGACGGCAAGGGTGCATCGTGAAGAGCTTGAAGAGCAGAATGAGATTCACCAGGAAGAAGTGGCTCGGTTCAGAGAAGAGTTGAAGGATGCCAGGGATACCCAAACTGCTGTCAAGATGCTGGAGGCTCGTTTGAAAGAGGCCAATGAGCACATGGCGACGCTAAGAGCTGCGAACGGCGAGGCGAACAAGACGATTCTCAGTTTGCGAGCGAAGCTCTCCAAAGCGAAGCAGGGTAATGATGAAGAGACTCAAGTCGCAGTAGCTGATCGCAGTCGTGCTGTTGAATTCGCTGCAAACCTTCAACGCCAACTCCACGAGCTCAAGCAGCAGCTCAAAGATGAGCAGTCCGCACATGAAGAGGAGATGGAGCAGCTCAAGTGGAGACACGCCCAGGGAAGAGAGACATCTCAAGACGAGCTCGAAGTCGTCCGTGCAGAACTCGAAGCCAAACAAACCGAGCTCAACGAAGCCATCCTCGAACGCGACGAAGCTAAGGACAGCCTCCAATCACGAGAATCGACCGAGGCAGACTTACAAGCCGAAATCGACGACATGAAGCTCGTCAACGCGGAACTCGATGCTAGGATCACGGAGAAGATGCAGCGGCGGGAGAAGTACTGGCGCGAGAAGCTCGAGGAGGCGGATAAGGAGCGGGCGTTGATGGCGAAAGCGTTGTTGCATCAATGGGGGAGGGAGGAGGTGGGGATTGAGAGCCCCCAGATGTATGCTTATAAGTATTTGAAGAAGGGGAGTATCCCGGTGGAGACGTCGCCGAGCAAGGCGACGGTCGTGGGTTGATGGGTGGTTGTTCTCGTCAAGTTGAGCGTCCTGTCTTCGACGGTCGATGGTTGAAGATGGCAAGAGCTGCCAAAACATGAGGGAACGCCAGTCAGTTCGGCTTAGAGATTGGCCATCTCAATAACACTTTTATTCCCAAGTATATTGACCTTGCAGCCTCTCAAAAGCCACGACACCTTCATCGCGTCCCTTAGAACTCCAGACTCCATCGCTAAAAGTGAGAGCATCCTCCTCATCGTTATGCCATTTTGCCGTCTCCCATCTCCTTGAACCCCCAAACCTCTTTCAATCCCACAGCTTCATATTTCCCATCTTACTGCCCCAAAACCTTCAAATCCTCTACACCACTCATTAGCACAACTTCCCTCAACACCCTCAATCTCAATTAATACGTACTCTGCTGCGTCAGGAGTAACCCATAGCGCTTCTTCAGCGTAACTCGGTGGCTGTATCACTTAAATCAGTACCACATCCTCAGACCAAGAGCGCATGATGTGTCTTACCGCGAGTACTTGTCGTCAGGAGAAAACCTGGCGGGGTGCGCGGACTTGGTGACCTCGCCCTCGGCGATTTTCTTGAGGGTATAGTTGCGCTTGCCGGCGGCGTCGAGGGTGTACATGAGATGCATTTTCGGTAGCGGTTTTCCGGGTTGTTGTTGGGATGCTTGATGGCGATTGGTGTCGTGCGTGAGGATACGATGTGAGGGAGGGTGAAGTCTGAGAAATCTCAAGATTGCGGAGAAAAGATCTCGTCGCTCGGTGGTGTTCGGCCCGCGCCGCACTTCGATGTCTTGGCGCTCATGACGATGGCTCTCAGGTAGCTTCTGACAGCTGTGAACATTCACTTACCTCAACTCACCAAGCCAGCCCTCATTCCCATCCTCCACCTCCACCACCTCCACCACCTCCAACAACTAAATGTACCTCCTCCTCCTAATAGGTCTGCTCAGCAGCACAACCCTAGCGCAATTCTTCAACTTCGGCAACATGTTCAACCAACAACACCAACAAGCCGAACCGCAAAACATGCCCTCCGACTCGGACTGGTACCAGGGTCAATACGAGGGAGCGCGGTGCGACAAGTACCTGTGTCCTCATACATTATCGTGAGCACCGCAATACCCCAATCCAATGCCTTCTGTCTGCGTCGAACTATCTGGCTAACGTTTATGTTATAGATGCGTCCACTTCCCACACCACTGCCCCTGCGCGTTCCCGGCCGTCGAGGATAAAGTCGAGTTTGGGGAGGGGAGTATGGTTTGTGCGAGTAAAGGGGGGTATAAAACTGGGGAGGCGGCGAGGAAGATTGAGTTGGCCAGGAAGGGGTTGCTTTGAGAGTGAGGCTCGATAGGATGTGTACGATTATGGGTTTTATGAATTGAATGATTGAAGAGAAGAGGAATGGATGTTTTCTGTTCATGCCATGTTACAGGACCGTGCCGCTGGAAAGCGCGTAGTGGCAAGGAATACCAGACGCAGGAGGCTTGATGGAAGATGAGTGAATCACACTGAGACGGGGCGACGCTTCTGGCTGATAGGCGTTTTAAGGGTTCGTTGATTCGAGAACATCGAGCTGAGACAACACTGTTTGTAGGCTTGACCAGCTTGTTCGCCTTCACTTGTTTCAGAAGCTCTCCTTTTGCAGGTGAATTTGACAACTTTGGCAGTTCTGCGACAAGCTCTCTCATACATCAAGTTCCCTCTTTCGCTTCGACATCCCCACCGCCGCCACCACCACTACACATCGCAACAGGAACACACTCCACAACAATCAGCATCACGGGACCCTGCGACATTGCACATACGACAGGCCTTTCACTCATTCTGTAAGGCGCCTGAATCGTTCAGCTCGACCTCTCACTAACACAACCAGCATCTCGCCCGCTATGGACGCCTCCCCGTTCAAGAAGCTGCCTGCCGAGACTCGCAACAAGATCTACGAACTCGTGATCGGCACACGACCTTCCAAGAAGGCCACGAACATCGGCAAAGCGTGCCAAGTCTCGATCGCCCGCGTATGCAAGCAGATGCGGGCGGAGACTCTACCCATGTGCTTCTCCAACATCACGGCGCGGATCAACGTCGTCAGCAACTTCGCCCTGCCCTTCAATCACAAGCACGAAACCGCCGGTCTCGACCACCACTGGGGCCCTTGCCGTGCGTCATTCCTCAAGGGAGCCTCCAACATCATGGCGGTGGCTCAGCGCATCGGCATGCATCCTCAGGCTTGCTACGATGGCGTCGCCCGACTGAATCTGCGCATCATCCTCGATGCTGAGGACTATGAGTTTGGACTGGCGTGGCAGGTCTGGGAACCGCATCTGCGGGAGTTGGCGAGAGCTCTCGACCAGCGGGACCTCGACGGTGGGCGACTTTGTGTACGAGTGGAGTACCATACCTTCAGCGTGGAAGAGAAGAAGGTAATACCGCAACATTTGAGGATGGCGTTCGAGGGGCTGGGCTTGAGACTCGATGAGGTGAGGTGCCTTCTGGACAGGGATTTGAAGCTCGAGATGGACAACCTGCGCAAGGAGTGGCGTGACTTGTTGGCAAGACAGGCCGCAGCAAAGGAGGTCGCAGCGAAGGAGACCGCCCGTGAGAGACGGCTACGTCTTGAAGCTCAGCAATGGTGGCGACCGTGGTCTTTTTACTTGGACCTTGAGCGTGTGGAATTCGATGATCCCATCAAGGCCATAGTGTTCAGTCGGGCACCTTTCGTGCACTCAGCAGCACTTGCTCGGGGTGAAGATGTCGGAAACCTGGACGACGAGCAGCCGGGCTACATAGGTCCAGGCTGGACATTCTGCGGCGGCGGTGGGAATCTCGTTCCTCCTCTTTGGCTGCCATCGGATAGTGTCCACCCTCTACTGCAACAGTACCGCGAAGAGATGCTCGCTGGCTTGGAGAAGGAGTGAGATAGGGGCACGCTGGGCAGCAGGGCAGGCATGGACGGGACTCTCGGCGATGCAGATGCGCCGACCATCGAACTGCGCAAGAGGAAGGTTGCTACATCACGGGCAGAATACACCGTCTGACCACCCTAAAAAGGTCGCATCGGGTGGGTCTCGCGGTTTGTAACATAGGGCTTTGTCGCAGGATACCACGCCAACCATACCTCTATCAAGAAGTTGTACATCTCGGTGCAACCACCTTTCGTCACCTACGACCTTGCGCCTCAACGTCTCCTTCTCGGCGAAATCAGACAGTGCTATGCGGCTGGACAAGATCACCGCTGTTGGGAGGCTTGGATGGTGTGTGCATTGTGTATCCACTGTTGGTATGACTGCAGTAGCACTGCTTGGTGGACGAGGTGGGTGTACGTGGACATGGACATGGACTTTCTCATCGCTTCACCCGCAGCTGATTCCAGACCACCTTCTCGACTTGGCTATCAAGAGCTGGCTAAGTAACACCATAAGCGGATCGTCCATGGATCCTGGAATCAGGCATGTCTCTCAAACGCAGTAAGCACGCACTCCTAGACTTATATCCACTCAACGGGCCTAAATACTCACTAGTCGCACGTAGCTCGCTATGTCAACTTCAATAGGAAACCCTCCCCCGCAACCCCATCCTAACAGGGCCTTCCGTTCCTCAACAACCTGCTCGTACAATCTCCCTGTTGTACATTCTGATCCCACCGACTAAAACTCCCTACAATCCACTTGAAGCGAAGATCTTATGAAGCGCATACACGGCTTACGAAATATTAATGTGCATGTCGACGGCATCAGCTCCGCAGTGGCGGATGAGATGGATTCTTCAGATCCGGCTGCAGTCAGCTTGCCAATCTGGCTGCGGGCTGACGGCGATGATTTCCTCCGCGGGCAGGATCGATTCGGTGCTGATGTTGGTTGCTCTGGAAATTTGCCTAGATTGAAAACGGGAAGTGTTGGATGGAGCGGGCGTCGTTGGCGGAAGAAGGGCTGGGTTGTGTTGATTGCATGGTCGGGTATGTGTTTTGTGGTGGGGAGTGTTGCAATTCAGATGGAATGGCCCTTGCTGCTACCCAGGGCTATTCAGAATGGCGCTGCACGCTTCCTGGTCGTCTACAAATGTGGCTTCTTAGTGGTCGACCCTAGGCTTCAGCCTGAAAGCGGTATACGGTAGGATCTCAGTGCAATAACCACATACACATGACGTACTCGCGACGCAACTCGCAAATAGGCGACCCCCATCCCAATTCACGCTGATGACCTTACCCAAACCGTCGAAAGTACCAACAACAACATCACAACACAAGCAACCGAGCAGATCAGAAAATAATCCCCCAAAATATCTCCGCCATCCATCCCATCCATCCCATCCATCCCATCCTCCCAGGAACCAAAACTATTTCTCCGCGCCCGAGAACCCTTTTTCGATTAAGTTCGGCCGGCGCAGGGTGGCCCGCCTAACGACATCTTTTGCGCATGAAGGAGCCGAACTAAAGAAAGGCTATTTTACGCGGAGGGCTTGGTGAGGGCTTGTTTTTTGATGAGATGAGGTTGGGAGGAGGTAGGAGAGGGAGGTAGGTTTTAGTGTGGGGTGTGTTTGGGCGGGCGGGCGGGCGAACTGGTTCGTTGTTTTTGTGGGTTCTTTTCACGTGGTCTTGGGATGGTCTGGAGATAAGGGTTCGCTTTTGTGCGAGGGAAGTGGTGGGGTTTTCGAGTTGGTTTGGTTGTTTGACGGCCTGGGGATGATGGGGTTGCGAGATTTCGCAGTTGCTCGCGTTCATCTAGGAACTGGTAGTAGGCGTTGTAGAAATGTGCCCGTTTGATGAGCAAACTGGATGAATGCGAGCTAAACACCACACCAGAAGCGCCATGCATCGCCGTCTATCATGTTTGTAAATGCGCCAGAGCCAGAATGCTCTAAAGATGCGAGTACAAGCCAAATTTTATCGCCCGCCGTCCGAGAATCCACCCGCTCAGATCCTGTACACCTGAACACCGTGCGTAATCTATCGTCGTTTGATTCCCGTTCTGTTTAGGGGAACGTGCAAACTGCCGTAGCTGTTTTACAGTTCTGATTTTTTAATGGCATGTTGTAGCCGCTCAAGAAGAGGAAAGTCTTGGTTCTCGCTGTCGTATCAATAAACTCAGGCATTTTGAAAGTCGGCTTCTGGGATGGGCTGGCGGGTCGAGAGCTGCGGTAGTGTCAGTATCAAAGTATGTATGTATGCCAAGTCGTTGTGAAAAGGGTTGCAAAAAGCAGGTGAGGTCGAAATGGCAGGGGCCCGTGCGCCAACAGCGGCGTCAACAACGTCAAGCTTGCAAATTTCCGACTCCCCCCTTCTTCATCACATCGACATCGACCTTCATCAAATCAAAGCGCAAGGCTGCGTGACAAAGCTGCGGAGATGAAATGCGATGGAAACTCACCTTCTGCTTGCCCAGAGTCAGCGGCAGAGCCTCCCGGGTGCTCACCAGGCGGTCCAGGATGAATGCCATCCAAAACGTCCGACGCTTCTCCTCCAGCCCCACCCAATCCTTTGGCGGCGTCGGCGGCGATGATGTGGTCCGATCGAGTTCGAACAGTCGCATGAGATGGACCAGCCGAAGACACCGACCAGCCGCAACCCAAGCTTGACGCTCATGCCGCTGCATCAACTCGCCATGAGCCAGCAGAATCCAAGCCTGGACTGTCTCAATGTGCACTCCACCTGAGTTTGGCTTGTTGTCACCTATATCCTGCTCGCCGAGGAGCCGCCATGCCTCCCGGTACAGTAGATCGCGAAGAGACTCCCACCCAGGCGCGGCGGTGGCGGCGACAGCCCACATCGCGTACTGTAAGCAGTGCTGGTCGATGTTCTTTCGCGATGCGCGAGACCACGCTGTGTATCGCGTGCGGTGTAGCATAGGGGCGGAAGCATGTACTCGGTCACTATCAAGGCCTGTCAGCACCCTGGAATGCCCAGCTCCTCCCACCACAATCACTTACAAGAAGACTTGGTCCAATTCAGCGCATTGGCTTTCACTCAGATTAACTTGTCGACGGCCAGGCGTTGAAGGCATGGGAGGTGATGAGATCGATCCTGACCGGGACGATGTCGACAAGGCGGGCATTGGCTGCTCGTTGGGCATCTCAAACATGCTCATAGTTCTGATCGCTTCTTCATCCGACTGCGGCATCATGTATGGAGTCGGAAAGCTTTCAGGCATGAACATGGGTGCATTCTTCATGTCTGTCAGATTGTCCAAGTCCATGTTGAAATCCATGGGGAAGCCGTTGGAGCTGCTACTGGCATCCTCATATGCGGAAGAAGGCATTTCGAGACCACTCAAGTCGAACGCTGACATGTCCACAGATGAACGCCCATCAGAAGACGGACTCGGCTGTTGGTATGGCTGGGTTCCCTGGCCATGGCCAGCATCTTCAAGTCTTTGTTCGAGGCTCACTAATGCGATGTCAGCTTCAGTTCTGGGATATAGCTGTTTCAAGCAGATCAAGAAGATCATTCACTCAACACGAACCTATTCTGGACCGCAAAGCTTCAATATATCCCCTCTTGGGACCACGTGGTGCTGCTGGGGCATCAAAGCTACATTCAATCCCTTGTTCTTTGCACGAGGAACAAGGAGCTCGTCGATCACAGCCCATCTTTCTTCGTCTGCAGTTGTTGCAAGCTCTCCCTGAGCGCTGCCTTGGCGCACCCTGTGGCCGGTCACTGTTAGAAGGGATGTTGGCCATGTTGAGTGGTATACACGAAACAGTAGATCTGAGCGGTTGAAGATGTGGAACGGCAATTCAACAGGCCGGACGAGCGAGTTGAAGTACTACAGCAGGACTCCGTTTCAGGAACAGCTCAGCACGAGGCAACATGTCGCCGATCGATAAAGAGGAGCTTGGGGCTTGGGTTTCTGGTGGGGGCATTATCAGCGGCTGAACTCTGTCCTCCTACGACGCTGCTAAGCATTGTATGTTTTCGGGAGTCGGCCAAGTCGGCCACGTTCGACACATGGCCCACGTTTCACCAAGCTTTGACAAGCAGCCATGTGTTGGTCTAAACGATTGGCGTTCCACGCGTCCGGGGATCCAACACCATGCGAGCCATGTGCACTACTGCTGGGCGTCGTCATGGACTTGGGACGAGGTATATGGTGAGACCAACAGCCGGGACTGTTGTGTAACTCCGCCAGAGATCGAGCGGACTCTGCTCCACGAACGACTGGGCCGGAGCACGTGTCGGCCGTTTTTAGTCCGCCTCTCGTCGGCAGCTGCTGCCTCGTAAAGCGTGATCCTGAACGGCCACATGTAAGAGGAAGCTTGAGAACGGCCCGCTCACGCAAGCGTGAAGCTTGCAGCCACGATCTGATCCAAAAAAATGACCACAGAGGGCTGGACATCATGGAGCTCAACGCTCAAGACCCACATATCCAATGCATTGTCCTCGATGTTCAGCTCAAAGTGGAACATTCGTCCCTATTCCTCCTAATACATACAAGCAGTTTGGAATATACTTAGCAGCGCAGTCGTTGGTAAAAAGTTGGAGATCCAATAGCAGCTCCACATGTTCTACTACTTGCCCGGAACGATGAGGGCACACTTTGCAAGCGCTGTTCGCACTCGCTGCAGATCATCCGGGGGTTCGGCGCCGAAGACTTGACCTGCCACTCGTCGTATTCATGGACTTTCTGTTTCTCCATCCTGCGGGCCCAGCTGCGCTCAGCTTGCTCTTTGTACTACCTATCTACCGGTGACCGCCAGCGCCGGAGAGACTCCATCTGCCTGCAAATCGCTTTGTATAGGACAAATTGTGACTCCGCCTACTCCACGCAGCCCATGCCATCACTACAATGGCACTGGCGTCAGGCCTCCATCGCCCACAAATGGCACCAACAACGCGTCCACTGTCCCGATCGTGATCATATTTCTGACCTTATCAGCTAGCTGTTACTGATCGAAGTTTGGTCGGTATTCCATTCTAAGCCTGCTCACCAACACGAAGCCCACCGACTCGCAACCATGTTCGAACCGAGCAATTCCGCTGCCTTCTTGGTGGCTGCAAATCAGCGCCCTCTCGCAGTCAAGCCAGCCCTCTACCCTACCGCTCGCCCATACGATGTCATCGTCCGGAACAAGGCTGTTGCGATCAACCCCGTCGAACGCGCCAAGCAAGAAATGGGTGACATGATGTTCCCATGGTTGAAGTACCCCATCATTTTGGGCAACGACGTTGCCGGTGAGGTGGTCGAAGTGGGCTCATGCGTTGACCGGTTCAAGCCCGGGGATCGAGTGGTCGGCCATGCCATGGGCATGAGCAAGGAGAGCAACAATCCTGCCGAAGGGGCTTTCCAGAACTTCACCGTCTTATTCGAGCATATGACAAGCCCTATTCCTGACAGTGTCACCTTCGAGCAGGCCGCTGTCATGCCTTTGGCGGTGTCCACCGCTGCCTGCGGTTTCTACCAGGACGACCAGCTGAAACTCGAGCTACCCACTACCGATACCACCCCTGGCTCCCGCGGAGAAATCCTCATCGTCTGGGGCGGTGCTACCAGCGTGGGCTGCAATGCCATCCAACTTGGTGTTGCATCCGGTTACACAGTCTTCACCACCTGCTCGCCTCGCAACTCCGACCTGATGTACAAGCTCGGCGCCTCCGAAGTCTTCGACTACAACGATCCCAACATCAAGCACACCCTCCTCAAAGCCATCAACGACCGACCCATTGCCGGCGGCCTATCTCTCGGCCGCGGCGGCGCCGAGACGATGATGGACGTCTTCCCCAAGTGCAAAGGCAACAAGTTCATCGCCTGCGGCAACTACCCCGAACCACACCCCGCCCCCAAGAACATGGTCATGCTCCGGATCATCTGCAAGTTCCTCTCGTGGCAAATCTCCATGTGGTGGAAGGGCATGACTCGCGGCATCGGGTGGAAGTTCATCTTCGCTGATACCCTTACCAATAACGGTGTTGGAAAGGCGGTGTATACTGACTACCTCCCCAAGGCCTTGGCGGACAAGTCTTACGTGCCTGCACCGGAGCCTATTGTTTTTGGGCATGGGCTTGATGTCATCCAGGAGGCTTTTGATTATCAGGCTAGGGGTGTGTCGGCGAAGAAGGTGGTTGTTACTTTGTGATTGGGAAAAGCTTTTGGTGGTGCTTGTCCATTGTTTCGTGGCGTCGGGGGAGAATGACGGCTGAATGTACGGCCGAACTGTGGTCATTGGTGTCTGGGCCTTATGTATCCACAGACAAAGAGGAGTTTGATGTATCAGCTCTTGACACTTTGTCATTCATCCTCAGACCCGTTTCCTGTTATGATGGTTGTCTTCGACCATGAACCATCCAGCTTCCTTCAAGCACGCCGTCACGATTGACAGTCGCATGGGAGACAACACTTCGCGGACATATCCCTATCACCGCTATCGTATGTGGTTTTTTGACATCGTCGACAGTATAGCAAGACTTTTTCCATTCACGAACTTGACGGAGATAGGGCACAGAGTCTCGTTGCCATTGAACGCTAACCAAAATAGCTCAAAAAGGCTAGATTATTCGAGGTGGAGTCGTGAATGAAAGATGCAGTGCTATACACAATGCTATACATATATATATGACTACGAGAGACAAGAGAATAGACCCAACACAAAAGGCTCAAAACTTCATTTTGCACGCTTACCAACTTTCACGACGATGTCCCTGGTCTTCTTCATCACGGGAGCCTCATCAGTCT
Organism: Zasmidium cellare ATCC 36951; assembly: GCF_010093935.1. Classification (NCBI taxonomy): domain Eukaryota; kingdom Fungi; phylum Ascomycota; class Dothideomycetes; order Mycosphaerellales; family Mycosphaerellaceae; genus Zasmidium; species Zasmidium cellare. The sequence goes on along the minus strand of NW_022986946.1, from coordinate 64,593 downwards.
TCGGCACCGAGCTCGCACTCAAGGCCTTTGACCAAGGCCACAAAGTCATCGCTACTGTTCGCAACCGCCAACGAGCTCATGGCGCGGTCAGCAAGATTGAGAAACAGGGAGGCCACGTCCTCGAGCTCGACGTGACAAACGCTCCAGCTTGCTTCTCTGTTTGGAAAGAAGCCCAAGCGATCCATGGACACATCGACGTTCTGATCAACAATGCCGGACTCGCATACCTCGGCGCGAATGAGGACTTCGCAGACGAGGAAGTCCACGCTCAGATGGACGTCAATTTCTACAGTCCCTACCGTCTCATTCGCGCCGCGTTGCCATTGTTCCGCCAACGCAAAAGTGGAACCATAGTCAACATCAGCAGTGTTGCGGGCATTGACGGTCTGCCTGCTTGTGGTTGCAAGCAAGTTCGCTTTAGAGGGGATGTCTGAGGCTCTAGCGCGTGATGTCGCCGATCATAACATACAGGTTCTGATCGTGGAGCCTGGTGCCTTCCGCACAAACTTTCTAGGGGCTTACATCACCAACAACCTAGAACATGTGGATGAGTATCCCGTCGTGAAGCAGGTTCTGGAGAGATTCAAGGCTGTGGCGGGGACTCAGAAAGGCGATCCTGCCAAGGCTGCGGAGAGGATCGTGGAGGTTGTCAGTGGGAGCGGGCCGGCGGGGGGTTTGAAGGGTAAGTTGCTGAGACTGCCGTTGGGAAGGGATTGTTTGGGGAGGTTTGAGGCGAAGATTGAGAGTTTGAGGAGGGATGTTGAGGCGGCGAGGGAGGTTGCTGGGAGTACGGATTTTGAGGAGGTGTGATATTTATAGACCTCACTCATACAGTTCGTCGCAATTTCAAGATCAACTATCTCATAAGTTTGTTAAACCAGCTCTTGGATCCAAGGTGGAACCGCTTTCTCCATTGCTCCCGAGCTGTTCAAGCAATCTGGAGGTCTTTCAAGAGCAGGGTCAGTTCTTACGGGTTGAAGGGAAGACACTCCCATGCGTTGGACTTTGAGCGGAACGACGAAGATAGTGAGAAGTACAATTCCTCGCTCCACATAAGAAATTGATTGGTGTCTATGCAAAACAAACTCCTGCTTTCTACCCCAGAGCACGCACACTCTATGCCTTTGCGTTGAACTTGAACACAAACACCGAAGTGGCAGCACCAGGAGGAGTGACAATCGACTCAACCTCATATCTTGGGTCAGCCCTCTTGGTCACATCGATCCAGTCCTGCTCAGTCCTCTCCTTGGCGTTGACGACAGTCATCATCTGCATGGACTTGCCAGTCGCCATACGCTCGATCCAGTTAGGACCCTGGCCAGACTCTGGCATGATGAAGTCGGCGATGATGACACGAGCGCCGTCCCGGAGACCTGGGACCAAGTTGGCCAGGATCTTGACGGCGTACTTGTCCGACCAGTCGTGCAGGATGGAGCGCACGAGGTAGACGTCGCCGTCGTTGCGGATCTCGGGCTTGAGGATGTCGTGCGGCTCGAACTTGACGCGGGAGGTGAGGTCGCTGGGGACGTTGGTGTTGAAGGTCTTTTCGAGTTGGGGGAAATCTTGGACGACGAAGTTGAGGTTGGGGAAGGCCTTTGCGAGCTCGATGGAGACTGGAAGGGAAGGGCGAAAGGTCAGCGAGGTTTCTCAGACACGGAACTGGGTTATCTTCTGCCCTTGATTGTACTTACCATGCCCACCACTGCCGCCCACATCAACAACTTTGCCACCATTGCCAAGGCTGTTCCAGTCAAAGGCAGTGTGCAGGAAGTCATGGTGATGAGCAGAGCTAGCTGCAATGACCTTCATTGCATTGGCGAAACGCTTCATCCTCCAGCCCTTGTCGGCACCCTCGCCATCGTTGGCGATAAAGTCCCAGTAGGTCTTGTCCTGGTCGAACTTGTACGCAAGACCAATGGCGCACTCACCAGGCTCCTCGCTGTCGCCGTAGCGGCGGAGAGCCTCGGCGAGCTGGACATCCGCTGGCCAGACCTCGTCGAGGTTAAAGGTGTACCAGTCACGGAGGAGAGGCGTCTTGAGGAATTGAGCAGAGGGAGCAGTGTGGGCGACGTAGCCGGGGCGGGACTCGCGGAACACGCGGAAGGTCATGCAGTGGCGGATGATGCGGTGGATGCGGTACTCTGGCAGGCCGAGGGACTTGGCGATGTCGGCGAAGGAGATATCGCCTTCGAGAGGAACGAGCTCTGGGATGTTGAACTCGGTGATGACCTTCAAGGCACCCAGGTCATGCTTGATCTGGGGTTCACAGAATGTCAATACGAAGGTCTGAGCTGCTTTGCAAAATGGCTTATACTAACGACATCAGCATACTTGGTGATGTGGTCAAAGGGACCAGCAGCCAAGTCCTGCATCGCCTGAGTGGCATCGACGAGAGCCTTGCGGGTGCGGTGGATCTGCTCATACTCCTTGCCAACGGGGTAGCTGTTGGGGGCGTTGGCGTCGAAAGAAGGCTGCGACAGGCCGGCGTCCCTGATGAGCTTGGTGAGGGTGTGGGTGAGGTTGAGGATCTCCTCAGAGAACCCTTCGAGGGTCTGGGTGGACATCTTCGCGGACGGTATAGATTATTGTGTCTGTGAAAATGGACGTTGCTACAATGGTACTATGAGTTGGATTGATCTGCCCACACTGAAGATTTTACTTCAACGGTGAACAGGTTCGATTTTTATTCATTTCTTCCACGACAATCTCACCCACAACATTTGTTCCCAACTCCATGTTGTTTCTGTGACCCCGTCGTTGTGCTGACCGGCGAGCGAGAGCGTTGTGCAATAGTCGGTGCGCAGCATCGTTGTCGGAGTTTCCAATCTTCCAGCCTTGTCTGGACTTCAGCTTCCCAATCCTTCACGACTACACCACGTCGAATCAGGGCTACTCATCTCTGAATTAATGCAGGGAAAGTGCTCAGACGGTTCTCACACACTATGCGAAATATGTTTCTCGTTGCCACGTTGTGTGCGCGTGGAGACACGGCTGCAAGGAGTTTGCTTGATTTTGGTTTCGGTCGCCGAAAGGAGCCACGAACTCTGGCTGGGCGAGGTAGACCACTGTTGACTGCTTTGGAGCTTGACAGCACTATTCTTCATGCTGCGGTGATAGTAGAACACCTATCTCCAGTGGTCTCGAGCTGTCTATGTATTCTTAGATACTATCGAAGGCTTAGTCGATAGTACAATCAGAGAGATGATAGTGGCATGCGTTCAACTTTGAGCGGGATGACGAGGATATCAGACCTAGATGTCGGCCGTTGTGACGCGCTATAACAGAATGTGGTACTAGCAGTTCATTAGATCGTTGGTTTCGCCACAAGTGACATACTTGCTAAAGGAAGAAGACCGGACGTGAACAAACTCATTCATCGCGATGTCTTCTCGGCAGCTTTCAGCCACTGAAAACCCTCAAGCATAAAGGGCACAGTAAAGTTAGCAAGAAATAGTCGGATTCACCAGTAAACGCTTGGAGCAGACGCACCAAGTTGCAAGTCCAGGCGGTAATATCTCTTGAGCTAATGTTGTATCTAGATTGCAAGCGCGAGACGAAATGAAGTGTAGACACACGGGAAGGAGGAAACAGGAGTCAGAATGGTCTATACTGTGATAACTTGCGGCTAGCAGCGAACAATGCGAGGAGATACTATCAACAAAAATTCATAACGCCATCTCTGTCCTCTAATCGAAATCAAACCTCATCTTACTGCGGCAAAAACCCACTCCTCTTCCAGTAATCGATATAAGAAATCGCAACCTCATCAGCAACAGGCCCAACACCCGCCAACGTAGGTGAGTGCTTCCTCGACTTATCAGTGTCCAGCAAAAGCCCACCACACGACATACGCAAGAAGTTGCCATCCAAGAAATCCACCAGCTTGAATGCAGGATTGTCTTTCTCCACCGAGCCAGGGAAGTGTCGCACACGAGCTACCCATTCTTCAAAGGGGATAACGTTCGTCAATGGGATATTCAAAGCAGACGCCCAGACGCGGATCATGCTGCTCCAAGATTGGCGGACGGGGTTGTCGATGTGGTAGATTGGGTAAGGCTGTGTTGAGGTCTGCAGGAGGAGGTCTGACAGCGTTCCGGCTACCATGTCGACTGGTGTCCAAGATAAGCCGTCTTTGAAATCCGGCAGACAGCGAAGTGTCTGTGAGGACTTGACCAGGAAGCTGAGATGCTCTTGAGAGTTCCAGTATCCTGTTTTGCTGCTGCCGGCGACTTGGCCGAGTCTCACGCTCATGGTGCGGAAGTACGAAGGATGTTTCCCAAGTGTGTCGTCGAGCATTCTTTCACAGGCCCATTTGGCGTCACCGTAGCCGTTTGGCAGCACAGAGCCGATCTTGACTTTTTCCTCGGGTACGTTTGGCTTGCCAGTGAGGAAGGTATGGTGGCCGACGACGGCGATGGAGGAAATGAACTGGAATGAGATGACTCGAGATAGGTTGCTGCTTGCTTCGTTGCAGAGGTCAATGAGGTTGCGCATGGTTTGGAATTGCTGCTCGAATCGTTGGATTGGTCGGTTGCCGCTCATGGGCCACGCGTTGTGGACAACATGGGTGACAGTCTTGGTCAATTCCGTATACTGGTCTTCTGCAAGGCCAAGACGAGGCTTGGAGGTGTCGGATGCCAGGGCGATGCATTTGGCCAAATCTCTTTCGCTGATATCGATGCCTCGGTCCTTCAAGGCCTGTTGTTGCCGGGCGTCAGGGCCAAGGCTGCGAGATGGTCGGTTCAAACAAATGACCTTCGAGATGTTGGGGAGGGCGGCCAGATGAGCGACCAAATGGCTGCCTACGCTTCCAGTAGCACCAGTAACCAAGACCACGGAGGAAGCGTCGCTTTTAGAAGGGGAATTCGCTGAACGCCGAACAAAATCGCTAGTATACTTCTTCGCATATCCATCTACCGCAGATTCCCTTGCCGAAGTGTCGTCGAGCTGCTGAATAACTTCAGCCTTCACCGGCACAGGAAGTCGATCATGCCTGTCAAAAGCTCGTCAGAATCCCTTCGCCGAGATGGGGAGGTGATCATACTGGGATCCTGACGCCTTGGCGATGATGATACGCTGGATGGTGTTCTCAGGGTGGTGACCATCAGTGTAGTCGACGTGCCCGTAACCTGCTGCGTGGAGTTCCTTCTCCCAGTTCGACTGATGGGAGAGGGCGTGTGGACGTCCGTCGTCAAATAGCCACCAGCCTTCGAGCAGGCCAAAGATCATGTCTACCCAGCGGACTTGGCTTGTCATCTCCAGCATCATGACGAATCCGTCTGGTCGGAGGAACTTGTGGATGTTCTTCAACGACACAGGAAGGCTGTGCGTTGCGTGAACGGCATTGCTTGCAACGACAAGATGTTGTGATCCGACCAGGGATGCGTCCGACGGCGGCTTCTCGATGTCGTGGGCGAAGAATTTCATGAATGGGTAGGATTTGTACTTCTTGCGTGCAGCTGCCACGAACGAAGGCGACAAGTCTGTGAAAGTGTACTCCACCGGCACGTTGAACTCGGCAGTCAGTTCCGCCAGCAATGGGACGAGATATTGGGTTGTGCCACCTGTACCCGCGCCCATCTCAAGGATCTTGAACGGTGCAGAGCCTCCGGAGGGAAGCCGAGAGAACAGGCGTCTGACGATATCCTTCATCTGAGTGTAGAAGAGTTTGTTCAGGAGAGACTCGCCGTAGAGGCCTGCAACGAGGTTGCGGCCCTCTTCGCTTCCAAAGATGACTTTGACCCCGTCAGCTTTACCTTTAAGCACATCCACAAGGTAGCCGCCGCAGTAGTAGGTGAGGCGGTTGGCAAAGTTGTGGTCGGTGTAGGCTGCCACGAGGCTGTCGACGATCTCCTTGCTCGACTTGAAAGGTACGCTGACGGCAGTCCTGGTGATCACGTCACCATCTGTGTTGATCAGGCGACCATCGGTTTCCAGAACCTCGTACAGATACTGCACAAGTCGTCCATGCTGGGGGGCATACAGAATGCGCTCCAAAACATCGCCGGACTTGGCTGACTTGATCGGGCAACCGAGCTCCTCGAATGCTTCGACAATGAGGGCAATGCATAGCTGTGTCTGCTTGGGGTTGATGTTGTCAAGGTAGCCACTGCACTTGAAGTCTTCGATGAACTTGTCCGTTAGCAGCTTCGACTCCCCGAATGCTTCCAAGACGGCAGTCTCTGGGACTTGAAGATGGGCGGTAGAGTCGGGCTTGAGTTCTTCTGCTTCATCATCAGAGAGGTTCGTGTCAGGAGTCCCTGGGCTCGGCTCAGGAGTCTGCAAGCCAGTTGCATCACCCTCCTCACTGGTGGAGTCATCGGTCGACTCATTGCCGTCGATGGCATCCTCTCCAAGAGCTGCAGCAACAACGTTGACTACATCTTGGATAGTGGTGGCGTCAGCAAGCTGATCCATGTCGAGCGTGCACTTGAGAGATTCCTCCAGCTCGTGGGACATCTCCATTCCCATTAGAGAATCTATGCCAATGTCCGCAAGCATCGTCGACGGTTTTATACCATCGGTTTCGAGACCCGTCAGCTCACCTAGGGTCTCAATCACGGAGGACAGACTCCTAGAGCCACCCTCTTTGCTGGCGGGGGCTTTCTCAACCACCTTTGGCTCTACTGCAGGCTCTGGTTGAGCTGCGACGGGAGCAGCTGCAGCCGAACTCTTCTTTGCGGTGCTCGTCGACGGTGGGCCTGCGGTCTCGCCGGCATGTGGCGATACATACTGGGCTGCCTTCGACGGAGCAGCTGTGTCTTTGCTTGATGGGTTGTTCACAGTGAGTCGAAGCAGACTTTTCGTCATGGTCGACTTCGGGATTCGTGAGTAGTTGACACCCAAGATGACTTCGCGCAGTACTCCCGTCTCCGAGTCGTAGATGAAGATGTCGGTCGTGTACTGCTTGCTTGACTCCTTCTGGTGGATGGCCATGACATCCCACGAGATGGGGTTGTCGTCAGCCGCATCGTCTTCCTCAGAGGTCACACGCTGGACTTGAGGTGCTCTGACCCAGGACTCGAATCCAGCGGCGATGTACATATCTGTCGGCTTGCGATCGGTCATGCAGTTGACCCAGAAACCACCAACTTGGCTGAAGCAGTCCGACAGATGAGCGTCCAGCCACGAATCGGTAGAACGCTTCTTGACAACTCTTCCGGCGGACTCTCCGTCCTTTCCGACCAGCTTCTGCAAGCCATGGTATGGCGTGGAGTAGTTGACGATCTCACCAAAGGTCTTGTACATGTTGCGTCCCTGAATGATGTCGTCCGGGTCCTCGTGGTGAAGGAGATCGTGGCATCGCTTGTGGTTGATCATACGCTCGTAGCGGGCGAACTCTGCAGACAGCTTAGGATCTTCGGCTGAGCGCAGCAAGACCTGACCCTTTACGTGGAGCAACTTCTGAGATCCATCAGGACCATTGCTGTTCATTTCCCAGTCCCACTTGTGAGAGTCTGTGCAACGCAGGTCGACCCAAACAGATCGAGATGGGTTGACGCAGACGGGAATCTGGTTTGAGACGTTGTGAATCTCAGGCTGCAGTTTCGAAGCCTCGAAATCTGGGCGGAGACTAAGCAAGGCCTCAATGACAATGTCGATTTGAACTGTTGCTGGCAGGATCGGAGCGGTGCCGGCGACGACGTGTCCAGATACAAGCTCCTCATACTTCTTAATCATGGTGTTGACTCGGAAGCGAGCATGTGATCTGGCTTCGTCCTGGTATCCAACGAAAGTGAACAGTCCAGCAGGCAATGGCTCTTCCTTGACTGGTTCTGGTGCAGCCTCGACGACTGGCTGCGGCTTCTTGAGCTCTAGCCAGTGCTTAGACTTCTCAAATTGATACGCAGGCAGAAGAACGACATCGTAAAGTCGAGCTTGAGAAGCATGGTGATTCCAGTGGTGAACCAAGAGACCTTCCTTCCACAGATTGGTGAACATGTCCAACATGCTTTGTAGACCCGCGGAACCGCACATGTTGGCTGGCTGGAAGTGAGACGTCTTCGGTGGGCCAAGAGCCCTGCTTGCCATGTTGGTGATCGTAGAATTGGAGCCAGCTTCTAGCCAGATTGCGGAAGGGAACTTCTGGTTCAGCCTCTGGAATGCGTGATTGGCATACACTGGCTGGCGCATGTGCGAGGCGAAGAAGCTTGGAGTGAGCTTCGTGTCCGTGGGCTCTTCCGTTGCTCTCTCCCAGTGCAGCTGCGCCTTTGTGAACAGCATACCCTTCGCTAGCTTAGCTAGTTGTTCCTCCAGTGGCTCAACCAAAGTGGAGTGATATGCGTTGGCGACGCTGAGGACCTTGCTTCGGATTCCTGGCATCGAGCGGGCTGCAGCCTCAACAGCTTTGATGGCCGCGGTACTGCCAGCCAAGGTAAAGCTTCTGGGGCCATTGTAACAAGCAATCGATGGAACTCGCTCGCTCGATCCAGTCTCAGGGAATTTGCGAAGTAGCTCATGCACTTCGGAAAGCTCAGCCTCGACAGCGATCATGGCGCCAGAGTCAGGACCCCAGGAGTCCTTGACCAACTGGGCACGAGCACCAATGAGACGGATGGTATCCTTGAGAGACAAGACACCGGCCACGCACATGGCTGTCAATTCGCCAAAGCTGTGACCAACAACCGAAGACACTTCCACGCCTGAGTCGATCCAGCTCTTGGCACATGAGTACTGGAAGGCGAACAAGGTTGTCTGAAGTTTGACCACATCGGTGATAGGCATCTTCTCAAAGATAGTTGGGTAGATGCTTTCAAATCCAAGGGACACCAAGATGGAGTCGCACCGGTCCAAGTATGATCGGAGAAGGCCGTATCGATCATAGACCATCTTGTCGAGACCGATGCTCTGTGAGATTTGGCCACCGAAGCAGAGAATGACTGGACGTGGCTGTGGTCGGGTGGTAATAGCGCCACTGATTTTACCGTCAACGAAGCCAGTGAGCTTGTTCTCCAGCTCCTGCACAGAGGCACACTGGAAGATCAGACCGAGCGGTAGTGTGCGGTTAGATTGTCGAGCCAGGCTGTAGGCGATGTTGGCCACTGAGACCTCAACCTCCGATGACGCCTTTTGCTTTGATATCAAAGCTCGAAGTCGGATGCAGTACTCGCGAAGACTCCGTTCATCGGTGCCAGGTATCCAGAAAGCTTCTCCGGCGCTGATGACGGGCGGCGTGACTTTCCTCGTAGCGTATGCTTGAGAGATGACCATCGATGCGTTCGAGCCAGATGCACCATAGTTGTTGATCAATGCAGCACGGTATGCAGGCTTCCAAGGCACAAGCTGCTTGTTGATCTCGATCATGTCGTCTGGCGTAGCCTTGACCCCTGAGCTCAATGTCTGGAAGCTTGCTTGTGGTGGGACGTAGCCGTGGTATAGGGCCAGAAGCACTTTAATGAGAGCCATCACACCAGAAGCGCTCTCGGTGTGTCCAATGAGACCCTTGACGGACCCTAGGTGCAAAGGACTAGTACGGCGCGAGCGTCCACCCAAGACTCTTCTGATGCTCTCATACTCGGCAGGGTCACCGACTGGGGTTCCAGTGCCGTGTGCCTCCACTGTGGAATGGTTAGCAGAATTTTTTTTGAAAGAAGAGACGGAATCGGCTTACCCAGACTGATGTCTTCTCTCCTCAGTCGAGCCTTCTCGACTACATCTTCGAACAAAGTCGAAAGTGACGGAGCATTCGGTACAAAGATAGGCGTGCAGTTGTCGTTCTGATACACCGCCGTGCTTCGAACTCTTCCAATGATAGTGTCACCGTCGGCCACTGCTTGACTCATCTTCTTCAAGAAGACAGAAGCAATCGCCTCTCCACGGCAGTATCCATCTGCCTTTGCATCGAAGGGCTTACAGGCTCCAGTCGGGCTCAGGAATGTGGCACCCGCGAGGTTCTGGAACCAAAGCGGACTTGTCATAATCGTAACGCCTCCTGCAAGGGACGAGGTGCATTCGCCGCTTAGGATCGCCCTGCAGGCTTGATGGATGGCTACTGCAGAAGCTGAGCATGCAGTGTCGATCGTAAGACCTGGTCCAGACCAGCCGAAGTAGTGACTGATCTTGCCAGCGATGAAGCTCTTGAGATTACCGGTTGCAGTGAAGGCGTTTGGCGCATAGCATGCCACGTTGGCTTCGTAGTCTGCAGCACAAACACCGACGAAGACACCGACACGCTTGTCAGGGTTCGGTTGATTGAAATAGCCCGACTGTTCGACAGCTTGATATGCTGACTGGAGGAACAGCCGTTGCTGTGGATCTTGGGAAGAGACCTCTCGGGGCGACTTCTTGAAGAATCTGCAAACCTATTAGCAAACAAGGACATTGGCCAAGGCATCAAACAATCTTACTTGTGGTCGAAAGAGTCATGATCGCGGAGGAAGTTTCCAAACCATTTCCGGTTAGGATCCTTCTCTCTCCATTGGGTATCGAATGTGAATCGAGACTCAGGCACTTCGGTATGTTGTGATTCTCCTTTACACATGAGGTCCCAAAGCTCATCGACGTCGTCTGCGCCGGCGACTGCAGAATCGAATTAGCAGGGCATGCAAACGTCAGAAAATACAACAAACCTTTGCAAGACATGCCGACCACGGCAATATCATCGCCGTAATCAGACTCAGCTCTGCTGTTCAACGCTGCCAATTTACTCTTGGCATCTTTCTGATCTGCCATAAAGATGACCGGCTCGTTGATGCGGCGAAGGATTGTAGGCGGGATGCACTTCTCCTCGCCGAAGATGACATAGGATAAGCCCTCATCGTCAAGGCCATCGCCAACAACATTGTTGAATGTCGAGTACCACTGGCAAGGCTCCACCAAGATGTCTCGGAGAGCGATGTGGTGAAGTCGACCTTCCGTTATTGGCTCTCCGTCTGTTGTCGAAGAAAGCGGTACCAACAAAGATTTGGCTTCTGGCAGTTGCAACTCAGGTCGCTCCTCAGTAAACTTGACCAGATTTTCGAGGTTCTGACGATGGCCCTGCCAATGATATCTGCCGCGCAGTCCAATTTCAGATGCAACAAGACCCTTTTGCTTGAGCTGTTGACGAAGGCTTGCTGACTTGACGGCAGATGTCGTAACCGTTGCCCTTGTCTCATCATAGTATACAGAGGTATAGGCGTCCGAGTCATGCTCAATGACGGCTTTGAACTCTTCTTCTTGTTCTACTGAGTTCCATGCTGTTGAGAAAGAAGCCGAGTCTATCGAGGCAATGTCTGCTGCGTCCACCACGGCTCCAATGAGAGCTCCAAGCCGCACTGCAGTGGCTCCGTAGGTCTGAAAGTCGGCCTTGCTCTTTGCACAAGCCACAGCAAGCGCACTTAAAAAGCCAGTGCAAAAGCCAAGAACCTTGAGAGAGCGGGACTCAACGTTCCATGGATTCTGGCTGGGCTTGTTCTCAGTTGCGGTTGACTCGACGAATTGAGAGTACTGGTCCAGATGGCTGAGAATAACGAGAGGAGTCAAGATTGCGTTGGGGAGCTTCTCGATAGTCGGCTGAGAGGCATCTGAGTCTAGCCACTCGGAGATACTCCGGGCGAGTGCTGCAGATGAGTGTGACGCAGTGCTTGGGATGGAATGTCCAAGAGTTTCGAGATATTGAGGCAGCTCGCTAACGACCTGGCGCATCCACTGATTCTCTTTCTCATTGTTGATGGCTGATCGTAGCTGTTGGAACCATTTCTCTTGGAAAGACAAGGTCTGGGGTCCGAACAGGAGGACGGTAGTCGCTTCCGTCTTGGTGTCTGTGAAGTCCATGGCGCCGGGTGAGCGCTGAATAGAACTTCAGTCTGATGTTGAATCCACTCCAGGTTGGTTGAATAGTGTAGGATCGTAGGTATCTGCAGGCTCAGAAGTCAAACAGCAGCGGCATGGTGCAGCCATATGGGGTGTTGGCAAGATTGCCCTTTGCGGCCAAAGAATAGATGGCCGACGACCGGAGAAACTTGCCTCAGAGACGCTCTGGGTCCGATGGCACAGCCGACACTGGCTATCCCCTCAACGTCATCGTAGAATGTGTCACATAGCCAGCTGAGAGATTGGTTTGTGGTCTCGGCGGACTTACAGAAAGCCGTGATGGACTGTGCGCTGGGAGCCTTGGGCAAGCCTTCTCTCGATGGGCGGACACATGACCTTCGGTGAACGACAAGTTCATCGCGATCGATAGCAGTGAAATAGATCCATGCGACCCGTTTCTAATCATGTTCTGACTTGTCATCACACCCGTGAGGTCGATCTCCACGTGATGGACTGCAGTTTCCTCGTGCTGCCAAGCCTTTCCAGTCGACTCCACTTCATTGGCTGCATTGATTTCCTCATACAGCGGGACTCTTCTGGCCGGAAGCCTGCGGACAAGCCGTCTACCAAAACTCCGGTCGTGTGACCCTTGTTTGCTCGACTGTTTCTGTTCTTCTTCGACTCTTTTGCCTAGTGGTCTGTGATAGATACTCTTTCGATAGCGGTGCCCTGAGGCATCATGGCGGTACAACGGCAGACTCTTGCATTTGGCGTCTTCAGCTCGCATCTTGTATTGGCAGTCGCCGCACTCGTAGTATTTGCTGTGCTGATAGTATGTTGTTTCGTTGTTCTTGGGCGATCATGAGCTGACAGTACTATAGCGTGCCATCTACCAAGGCCTCACGGGTCCCACAGCCCGCCTGCCAGGCACTCTCATCTCCAGATGGACCGACTTGCCAGTGCGAGTGAGGACGTTGCTGAGTACACGAGCACAATATGTCCACTCACTTCATGAAAAATACGGTGCGTTCGAGAGTGAGCACGCAGCAATTCGCAGATGCTGACATGGTTCAGGTCCCGTAATTCGTTTGGGCCCCAATGATGTCGATGTCTCTGACGTCGATGCTGCTCGCGAAATCCACCGCGTTCGTGACCCCTTCCTTAAGTCCGAATTCTACGGGCCTGGAGGGCGTATCCAGAGCATGTTCAGTACGCGAGATCCTCAATTCCACTCTCAGCGACGTCGTCTGCTCGGTCCCTACTTTTCCGAGGCATCCCTGAACGCATTCGAGGACAAAGTCGCAGGCTTGGTCCAGGCCGCAGTGGATGGTATTCTCAGTGAGTCGAAACGCACCGGCTGTGCGGACATCTTGAAATGGTGGACTTTGATGGCGATGGATGTTATTGCCGACCTGACGTTTGGCGAGTCTTTTGGCATGGTCAGCAGCGGCGAGGTGAGCCAAAAGCGTCCGATTATCGTTTCAAGAGAAGAGTTTCAAGAGAAGAGCTTGTCTAACATTTTACCACAGAAAACGCAATTCGCTGAGGATGTTGGAAAGCTTGGGAGCATTTTACCGTTGCGCACCGCGTTCCCAATAATCTTCGCTCTTGGACCTTACCTCTCCTTCATCCCATTCTTCCACGAGATTGCGACCTCCAGAGAACGTATCCTCAAAGTCCAGCAAAAGCGAGTTGCACGATTCATGGAGCTCGTCGAAGCTGACGACAGCGCACGAAGCAAGAGTGTTTTCGGTGCTCTGGTCAAGAAGTCGAAGGAAACAGACCTCGCCCCCATGGATCTTATCATCGAGGCCCAATCCTTCATCACAGCTGGCACAGACACGACAGCCGTCACTCTCACGTACTTGATCTGGGCCGTGTGTCAGGATTCAAAGGTCAAACAAAACCTCCTGCGTGAACTGACAGACCTGCCAGAGGACTTCAAGAACAACGACCTCAAAGCCTTGCCGTACTTGAATAATGTGATTGACGAGGCCCTCCGTTGCTATGGAGCTGCGCCTGGGTCTTTGCCACGAGTCGTTCCCCCGGCTGGAGCGTCACTGGCTGAGCATACAATTCCTGGCGGCGTCGTGGTGTCCACGCAGGCTTACAGCTTGCATCGTGACGGAAACATATTTGAAACCCCTGAAAAGTTTGTTCACTCTTTGCATACAATTACATCATTTAATACTGACTCCGAAAAGATTCGATCCCTCTCGTTGGGAGAATCCTAGCAAGAGCATGTTGAACGCTTCCATGCCTTTCGGTATTGGACCACGAGGTGAGAGTTCGCCAAGATCTGTAGACATTCGAGAGACTCATTTGCTGACACTTTTCCAAGGCTGCGTTGGCATTCATCTGGCTCGTATGGAATTGCGACTCGCAACAGCAAAGTTCTTCAGAGCTGCGCCAAATGTTCGCATCTCGACGAAGGAGGACATGTCGAACTCTGATATGGACCCAACAATCTCGTTCTTGCTGATGCCGAAGGGTCACCGATGTTTGGTAGAGGTTTGAGATATACGGATGAAAACATGGGAGTATCCAAGTGACGAGGGCGTTGCACGACATAGGAATCGGAGAAGTATTTTCGACAGCTTCAGTGTTGATCAAGAACATAAAGTTATATGGAAGTGACGTAAATATCTTTCGTACGGAAAGAGTGATGGGCTGCAATGAGTTTGCGTAAGCACATTCGTCGACCCTTCTGCAAAGGGACCCATCGATAACGCTCGCGTATAAACCTGTGGAAATATAAGAAGCGGTCATGGACAAAGCTACATCATCCAAAATGTTGGGTTTACATTGTAAAATGTATGAAAATGGCTCGACTTCAGAGTTCACTACGTTGCTGTCTATGCCCTAAACTTTTGCAAAGAAGCCACGGTATCATCGACGCAGTCCTGGAACGAATGATACTTGATCCCAAGGATATCAGCCGCCTTCGAGCCATGGTAGTGGAAAGCATTGCTTCCCAAGTCATCCACAGCGTCAACAGGCAACTTGTCTTGAAGTTCGGGATGCGTAGCCCCAATCGTGTCGGCCATAATCTTATGAGAGAACTCGCCGCCTATAACGGCGAATCTCTCACCACCTGCGGCTTCGACTTCGAGAGCTTTGATATGAGCGAGGGCGATATCTCGGACGTCGACCCAGGTGTAGATTCCTGTGGGCGGCAATGGTGCGTCTCTGAACTTCCCTTGCATCAAAGCGAGAACTCGCTGGTTTGATGTGTTCAGCTTTTCCAAGCTGGAGAGGTGGTGTGCAACAGGTCCAAAGACAAGCGGTGGGTTGAGTGAGACCAAGTCGAAAGCCGGCTTCTCGTCTTTGACGAAATCCCAGGCGGCCTTTTCTGCGAGCGTCTGGGGGGTTGTTAGACTTGTACGGCATCTTCCAGTCTGGTCAGTCTCACCTTGCTGCCAATATATGTCAGACGAGGATTGGCTATCGCTGCCTCCCAGTTCACGGGATTCCATTGAGACTCATCTAGGTCATTGCCCGGATTCATCAACGAGACAACAGACGAGAGGACAACGACTCGCTTGACTTTTGATCCATGGGCTTTGACCGACCGGAGAGTCTCGAGCGTTCCTTGAACTGCCGGCTTCAGCATATCCTTCTCAGCGTCTTGAAAGACGAACGTGAAAGGTGATGCAGTGTGTAGAACATAGTCGATGTCCTTGTTCGTGGAGAAGACCTTTTGAAGCAGGGTCAGTAAAGAGCAAGAGATTGAGAGTTCGCCAATTCAGCCCACCTCGTCCATGGCTCCTTCTGCCGTGATGTCTTCGACGACAGCATACTGAACTGCCTTTCCCTGATGCTTCTCCACAACTTTGTCGCCCTGCTGTGGACTTCGCACTGTTACTAAGACATCATCTCTATCGAAAAATCGTTAGTACAAAGCCTGCGATTTTGCCGTGAGAGCGACTCACCCTCTTTCCACCAGCAACTCAATAATATGAGCTGCAATGAAGCCGTTTCCGCCTGAATTCTCGTCAGCGGGAATAATTTAACACAAGCATTTCCAACTCCTACCTGTGACTAGAGTTTTCACCATGTTGCTCGATGTTAACTTCAATGTGCGTGTTGTCTGACAGACCTTGATATTCCAATCAATGGAACTCTCCCCGCAGCTGTACTGCAATATTGTGGTGTGCTCGATGATCCCTGCCGGAGTTTTGGTTCCTCCAGAGCAATCCCCACTCCGAGCTTGCGCGAGGCTGCGACTGCAGGATGGCGACACAGTCAGCTCGCTTTAGAAGATGATAGTAGGCGCGAGCAGGACAATTGGGATCAGGTCAATTTGATGACATCCTCTTGAAAAGCCATTATCGTACTCAAGAACATCAGCTGTGCAGCAATCGTTCTCCCAAGTCTGCATTTGTCACCTAGTGAAAATGGCTCCGAACAAAAGTTTCGTCTTCAACAATGTGCCAACTGGCCTGCCAGTCGTTGGCGAGCACATATCGATCAAAGATGCCGCCTACGACTCCGACGCAGACTGCCCTGCGGGCGGCGTTTTGGTCAAATCTCTCTACGCCAGTATCGACCCTTACCACAGGTCTCGCATGCGACCAGCGCACATCAAATCGTACCAACCTGCCTTGGAGCCTGGAAATCCTTTGATTGCGAGGAGTATTGGCAAGATCGTCAAATCCGACAGTGAAACCTTCCCTGTCGACAGCCTTGTTGTTGGCAACCTGCCAATCCAAGAATACACCACGGTCGGAAAGGAGTTGATGCACTTCCTCAAACCATTGGAAGAGAAATCCAAGATCTCTGATCTACGTGTCCACCTTGGCGCGTTGGGAGTGCCTGGTCTTACAGCGTACGGAGGTCTCTACGAAATCGGCAAGCCCGCCAAAGGGCAGACTATCTTCGTTTCGGCAGCAAGCGGCGCAGTTGGACAGATGGTCGGTCAGCTCGCCAAACTCGAAGGCATGAAAGTCATCGGAAGCGTTGGATCAGACAAGAAACTTGACTACATCACTTCCGACCTAGGCTTCGACTCAGGCTTCAACTACAAGAAGGAGAGTCCAGCCGAAGCTCTGGCCCGACTCGCCCCCGAAGGCATTGATGTTTACTTCGACAACGTCGGAGCAGAGCATCTTGACGCCGCAATCGTTGCGATGAACGACTTCGGGAGAGTGGTCATGTGCGGCACAATCGCTGACTACAACACTGCTAAGGAGGATCACTATCCTCTGCGATCATATGATCTCATCTTTTCGAAGAGGCTCACTGTCCGGGGCTTCATTGTGTCCGACAAGGATATCGCCCCAAAGTATGCTGCAGAACATCAGCAGCGAGTGCGACAATTGCTGGAGGATGATGCAATTCGTGTGAAGACGTGGGAAGTCGAAGGCATTGATAAGGCACCGGATGCGTTCTTGGCTTTATTCACAGGAGGAAACTTTGGCAAGGCTGTGCTCAAGTTTTGAGTGAGAATAAATCGCATTCATACGTAGATCTCGAAATGCGGCACAAGTGGAATTGTGCAGTGTTGTCTTTGAGTTGAGTATCAAGCTTTGCTTCTCTCCAATTACGTGTACTTGAACAAGTGTGTCCGCTAAGTCCTCAGCAAGCAACTAATAACGCGGTAGAAGAAATTACGGATACGCAATAACCAGCTGAATCGGTGCTTGGGTCTTCATGATTTTCGTTCAACTCTCTCATTCTGTTCGATACTACTCGCAGGGTATGTGCTAACTTACACACCAAAGCCGTGCTCCGCGATGATCAACTCGGCAGCTCGTTCTCCTATCAAGTATGCAGTGGACTGAGTGTGGTGGCTAGATGCTGTTAGCATGAAAGCAGACGCCGCCCAGGAAATTGACTGTCGTGGCTTACCTGGGAATCACAGGGGTGACACTGAGGTCTGCTACCCGGATGCCTTGCAGCCCTTGAACCTTGAAGTCAGGAGTCACGCAAGTATCCTTGCGTCCAGGCTTGCCCATTTTCACCGACCCACATGCATGCCACAGGTGCGTAGCCGTTGTGCGAACATATTGCTGCGACTTGTCAGCTTTACAGATCATTGCATCATACACATATGTATTTGTCGACTCCACATACCGTGATGGCCTCTTCGTCGAAAGTCTTTGGCCCAACAGGCAGACCTTCGGTGGGAATGAAAGCGCTCTCCCGAATGATAGGAATGGTACACTTTATAGCTTCTCTTGCCAACTCCATGTCATAGGGGTGAGACAGAAGGTTCAGGTCAATGACAGGCGAGTCCAGCGGATCTCTGCTTCGGAGCGTGACCGTACCCTGAGATTGAGTGTTCATCAGGACCAGCACGGCAATCCACAGGAGACGACCTGGCTCGATTGGACTTGGCATCACACGCTGGATTATGAATTAGCTACAAAGTAGAGGCATGGTTCTGAGAGAATGCTCTTACCAGCAATAGCTCATGCGTGGGGAGTAGTGAGTTCATCAGATACTGTTGAACGTCCAAGTCTAACCCACTGAGCGTGGACAGTCTCGATGAGTCCATCCTCAAGTACCCCTGAGCTGCAGCCGCCATGTCCTCAGGCCCAGGCGCAAGTGGTGTCGCTGGAAGGCCATCTTCAGCGACTGTCGCTCCCAGCCTGACCATCGGATGATCCTTCAGATCTCGACCAATATGTGGCTGGTCAAGAACCGTCGGGATACCGAGCTTCTTCAGAGCACCTGCGTCTCCAACTCCGGAGAGCATGAGCAGCTTGGGCGTATCGATGGCTCCAGTAGACAAAATGACCTCACGAGAAGCATACCCTCAAACAGATCTGTCAGTACATTCATGGTGACGGAGAACATCAACTACTTACTTTTTTCGCCACCAATAAGTTGAATCCCTCTCGCCCGTCTGCCTTCGAAGAGGACCCGATGGACCTTGGATCCGGTAGCGACATGGAGGTTCTTCTTAGGGGCTTTCAAGTAGGCCGAGGACGATGTCACTCGCGAGGTCCCAAGTACTGTGGCTGGAGCCACTCCCATGCCGATGCCCTTCTCTGAGCTGATGTCTGTGTTGAGTGGTATCTGAGTTTCATCAGAGGGCAGCTACAATGACCTGTCATTCGGCTTACTTTGTGCTCTTTGATCGCCTCGAAAACGGATGGAAGGCATGGGTCCCAGATAGCTGGATATGTGACATCGACTGGTCTGTTTCATGTTAGCGCTCTCAGCAAGGAACGAGACTTGAATTCTCATACCCGGATTTACCACGAACAGCTGGGTTCGGCTGAACGTACTGTCTATAGGCTTCTGGAGTGAGGTCATGAAGATTTTCAATCTAGTTTTGTGACTTGTTAGCGATACGACGGTGTGACGAGCCACCAGAAGATGTACCTGAGCGAAACGAGCTTGAACATTGCTCCACTTCCACCAGTCGTCGCCAACCTGCTTTGCCCACTCATCCATATCTGGCTTACAGCCATAATCCCAGACCCCAATGTTGGTAGCAGATGAGCCTCCAAGACCAGTGCCACGGTGATATGCTAGCTCACGATTGTTCAGCGCTGCCTGTGGTGCAGTGACATACCCTCGATCAAGCTTGGAGCCACCACTGGCCCAGAAAGTGTTTCTTTCGCCAGCGATACGGAGGTTGGGCTCTTCGTTGGCTTCACCAGCCTCGAGAAGGAGAACAGATGGCTCGCCTGGAGCACATGAGAGCTTGTGTGCTAAGCTTGCTCCAGACGGACCGGCTGGTTTAATCAGTACACTGCTTTGATGAAAGTCGAGAAGGACATGAGCCTGTACTTACCGCCGACAACAATGAAGTCGTAAGTCGAGATCGTCATGGTTACTGTTTGAGCCTCAGAACAAAATCGGTAAGGCTGGAGTGGGAGTCAGCATCGATCTTCAGATATCGGCAGGATTAGACCTGAGTGTTAGTCGACCGGACTGTCGGTGGTCTCCGAGTTACTCCCATTCATTTCCTCCATGACGGTGTGTACAGACCGAGTTGCCCAAGAAACTCCGGTCGTATACGTGCGTCATCGGTCACCCGGTGGTTCGGTGTCCTTACTAGCCCAGTCACGCCTTCAGCCTTGCAACGTGGGGCGGCAAGATCGAAAGCCGGACTTGTGTGCACCAGTTAATAAAGGTATTGGGAATGTAGTCGAGTGCGGAAATCGTTGCATTCCGATGCTAGAGCACGCGCTCAAGTCTACCTCCCAAGTCAGATCCGGCTTGAAGCCAACTCCTTCAAGTTTACTGTAGTGTTTCTGACCGCTGCCTTGTGCTCCGTAGCAGATGGGCTTCTACCAAAACGAGGACACAATGGACAATACAGATGGTATGGAAAGAACGTGAAGAATGACGTACACTCCCGCCGCTCTTACATTCGAAGGACCGCGCCTGACTTGGGAGGTAAGCCCAAGTCATAAGCGACATCCTCCAACGTCAAGCTGTCTGTTCACGATGTGTGTATATGGTGTTCTATAGCACCGATTTTATTCGCCGTCGCATGTCCCTCTCTAACAAATAAATGACCCCAAATCTAACTGTACATCGAGCGTCTCGCCAAGAACATGCTGCCAGGTTTCACGTTGGCGTAGTGATTCGCATCCAAGCACGCATTCCGTGCGTTGACGGTGGCTGGTCTCGTCCGAGATATCATTTCCTCCTCATACTTGCTCACTACATCCTTGATGTCGATCTTGCCAGCTCCACTCTCTCCTAGAAGACGCAGCAGGTTGCAGACGTCGACCACGCCGTGATTTGCATTCTCACCTCGGACTGCTCGAAAGTTAGTATCTCGAGATTGGCCTGAATGAAGAGTGTGAATCACTTACAAGATGTCATCAGATGTGCTGCATCACCGACTACTGCCACTCGCTGATCGGTCTTGCGTTCTCTCTCATTGCTTGGAAGCCACTCCTCGATGTTCACAGCGCGAAGAACGCTGTCGTCGGGTATATTATGCAAAAGATCTCGAACAGGGCTCGCCCAGTTCCGAGAGATCCTCTTCAACAGATCCCGCTTCTCATCAAAACTTTCTGGCGGATCTGTACCCTCCTTCTCGCCTAGATAGCCCCTTTCAAATGGCCAGCTAATGGTTAGCTGCACTGATGCGGGACCGTTCGGTTGGTCTCGAGGGGGCATGTCCAGCAGCGCGTACATCCAGTATCCGTTCTGTTCAGGGTCTCCTCCGTGGAACAAGTGTGGGTCGATGTCGTACGATGTCTTCAACTGACCCATTGGGTACGTGACACGAGCATTGATCATTCGAATAGGCAGTTGTCGATTTTTGGAGTTTTCCTCGCCGTACAGGAAGCGACGCACGACAGATCTCGATCCGTCAGCTCCGATCAAGAGGTTGCCAACGGCCTTTTCGCCGTCTTCAAACTCGGCGCAGACAGTGTCAGAGTCTGGAAACGTAATGTCTGCGAGCCGCTTCGAGAAGTGAATGTCAAGGCCTTCCATCAGGAGGTCGATGAATTTGACACGGGCCATGCGAGCACCTTTCCAGCCTTGCGGCACTGGGACGCGAATGAGAGGCTCGCCAGTAGACAGATTGAGGTATGTGAAACTGCCCATGTCGCCAGCCTCGAGTGCCGCAGGATTGCCAACACACTGGTAGATACGGGAGGCCATGTCATCGGGAAGAATCTCTTCCAAGTGCTCCAGGGCCCAATGAATGGTCAGACTGAAACCACCTCCTCGCACCATCTGCGAAGCATCTCTCTCATACACAGTGCAGCTGTATTTGGGTGGGAAGCCTTGGGCTTCGAGCTTCTGATTCAGCTTGCGCAGGCCATGGGCCAGTATCAGACCAGTGAGGCCCGCTCCGGCGATCAGGACATGTGTCTTGCCGTCGTTCTCTTGAGCAATGCCATTGAGGCCGCTGGCTTGCTCGTCGTTCATGGTTGGGTTGTAGGGATGAGTTGCTCGTGCTCTGAGACAAAACAGATGAAGTTCCTCAACTGAACGACTTTCAGGAGGATGGATTGCGTTACGTGGTCAACAGCACCCATTGGACGCATGCACTTGGCCGCACTGGACGAATGACATTATGTTTAGAACGGAGAATCTTGCAATTCAGCAACATGGCAAGTCCGCTTGTTGTCTCGCTACGGAGATGTGCGAATGCTCGGAAGGTGTGCCGTGTTCGATTTGGAGCGCCTCAGCTTGTCTTGCAACAACAATAACTCCGAGCTCCAGCATCCAGCTGTGTCAACGCAGTGTAACTGTATAAAACCATACACATGCCCTGCTCAAGTCTTGGCCATTGTTCACTGATCAACACAGGCTCCACTATGTACTTCTCATTCTCTTGGCTGTGGTGGGTCGCCGCCGTTGTGCCGCAGGTTGCTGCTTTTCCCTTGAATGACTTCAGCGAGGCTGCGACAACAAACTATAGTGCCATCTATTCGCCCTGTCTTTCCAAAGGCGCCCATATTTACTACCCTTACCAGGCAAACTACAACACATCAGTTCTGCAGCGGGCGTCAACATGGGATTCGCCAACTTTCGCGGTGACCGTTAAGCCTGCGTGCAACTCGGACGTACAGTGTGTGGTAAGTTGGACATCGAATTTCCAAACTCAGCTATCCTCGCTAATTCATGTTACAGGTCAAGCAGTCGAACAAGAACAACATCAAGTTCTTTGCCACTGGTGGCGGTCACGGCGCTGAGCCTGGTTTCGCCACGGTCCAGAATGCTGCCAACATCGACTTGTCGGGTTTCACCCAAAACGTGCTCGACACCGCCGCCAACAGGCTGACTGTCGGTCCTGGAGTCTCTTTTGTCGACTTCGAGACAAACCTGTACAATGCCGGCAAGCTTGTTCGTAAGTGGCATCGAGTCTCTTCGACGCAGTAGCTGGTTCCAAATGGATTCTGACATCTTGATCAAACAGCTGTTGGAAACATCTACTGCGTTAACATGATCGGAGCCACAATCGGTGCGGGTATTGGTCCGTACCAAGGGCTCCACGGTCTTGTCATTGATGCCCTTCGATCTGTGACCTTGATTACCGCCGCAGGCGACATCGTCACCGCGTCGTCTTCGCAGAACTCTGATCTTTTCTGGGCTGTCAAGGGAGCGGGAGCCAACTTCGGTATCATTACATCGGCGACTTACGAGATCTTCGATGCGCCCAACGCAGGAAACCTGGTCGAGGCGGACTTTGTCTACCCGCCAACTGCCAACGTTTCGGTCTTCAAGCTCCTGCAGTCCATGGACAAGACCTACCCAAAGGAGATGGGAATGACCATTGTCCTGGGCTACAACCACACTATCAATTCAGTAAGTCGTACTAACAGGCGTAATTTTCATATCGGCCGCTGACATTAGGCTAGTCGACTCTGGGCGTGACTTTCTCCTACTTCGGCACGCCAGCTCAGGCCAAGCCAGTCGTTGATCAGTTCGTTGCATTGAAGCCAGTGAGATGGCAAAATCAGACCATCCCATGGAGTCAGCTCAGCCAGAAGCAAGGCTTCGGCGCCTCTGGCCCAGCTGCTTGCATTCGACAACTGTGGAACAATCACTACTCCGTTGGAACCAAGCAGACTGACCCAGCGACGTACACAAGTGTCTTCAACAGCTTCAATGCCTGGGCCAAGGGCAAGACATGGTACAATGGCAATATTGCGATCCAGCGGTTCAACACCAACGTCACCCTTTCGGTGCCCACCGAGCAACAGGGTGTTTACCCTGGACGTGAGATTGGAACGATCATGTATGTCTAGAGAGCGATTCGGCTTGAGGTTCAGTGACTGACAAACTTCTGCAGCGTCATCAACAACTTCTACGACGGCCCTGCTCATGACGAAGCAGTCTACCAGTTCAGCCGCCCCATCCGTTCTCAGCTTGCTGCCACCAGTGGCTTCAGCAACCTGACTACTTACATCAACTACGCTTTTGGAGATGAGGGACCCAACGTCTGGTATGGCCAGAGCCATCTCCCAAGACTCGTAGCCACCAAGAAGAAGTGGGACCCACAGTACAAGTTTGGCCCAGGCAACCCAATCCCAACAAGTGCATGAAGTTTGCATGCAGTAAATAATGTTTCATGGGAAGCTTCTTGCATCACGACAGATGGGAATAGCATTTGAAACGAATCATAGAAGATAGAAGACGTTGCACGTGAATTCACGTGCATCAAAAAGCATCATACTTCGTGCGAGACTTTGCCTCATTTGTCAATCTGAAAATAAATATACAACTAGAGAGTCATTAGACGGTGCGAGCGTGCATAATGAGCTGTTTTCGATGATTCGAATATTCATGTTTGTGCTGTCCATTTGTGTTGGCGACTCTTAAGCCTAGAGCAATGACCGGATCTCATCCAAGTGTTGCATATCTACAGTAGGACGTACAGCACCGCCATCCCTCCGAAATTCTGAGCTACTGAGCTCTCGACTTTACTTCAGATTGTTTAGACAGCCCATAAGGGATGGGATTCGGTAGCTCACTGTAGACAGATTGAGTAGGAAATGCTTGACTGGCTGTCATCGAAACTTTCTACGCCCCGTATCAAATTCAGGGCCCCAGACTACAACGTAGGATGGACTGTTGTTGATTCACGCTGTCTTGACGGCTCCACGAGTAATTCATCTGACAAGCCGCTGGTGCGTGGCAACAAGTCGAAGCTCACAGCCTTGGGTTACTGTAACCGTATCCCTGTTCCTCGGGGACCGGAATGGGAGATGCATGATGTTATTCAATATGCTTCAAACGGAACGGGGTTTTCGAGACTCCGCAGGCGCCAGACTCGCACACGGATTACTTTGTCCCAATAAAACTTGACACCGTCAAGCAACAGAACGAGCCTGCAGCAGAGGCGACCCCAAATACCATACGACACATTTCATTCGATTCACAATGAGCGCAACCGTAACATTTGTCGACGACGTGCAGTCGCGCATGGGCAAGCAGCTGAACATCACAGAGGAGGAGGAACCTCAGGACAGCGTCTCCCAGTTTCCTTTCCTCAACGGCTACACT
Source organism: Zasmidium cellare ATCC 36951 (assembly GCF_010093935.1). NCBI lineage: Eukaryota > Fungi > Ascomycota > Dothideomycetes > Mycosphaerellales > Mycosphaerellaceae > Zasmidium > Zasmidium cellare. The sequence continues at coordinate 39,924 of NW_022986946.1, read as the reverse complement.
CACGCCATCTACGGCTTCCAGATCAAAGACGGAACCTCCAGAGACGAGGCCACCAATACACTCAGAGCCGCCGTCAACAAAGTGATCGATCAAGTGCCATGGCTTGGATACCAGATGGTGCAAGTGGTCGGAGGCCCTCCCGGCGTTTTTGAGCCAGGACCTTGGCCAAAAGACGCTGCTCCGAATGAGATCATACGGGTGCAAGAGTGTGATGACCAAGTTGACACTTTCTCCTCGATCTTCAGAGGCTACGCTCCGATCAGCAAACTGCCCGGAAAGCTCTTGACTCCCTGGCCCAGTCTTCCGGCTGCCCATAGCATCGAAGGACCAATTCCCGTCATGGCGTTGAAGGCCAACTACATCAAGGGTGGACTGCTCCTGAACTTCAGCTTGCATCATATGGCTGTTGACGCAACGGGCATTCTGCAAGTGGCCCGCCTCATATCTTTGGCAATGAACGGCGAGGTCTTCCCAGCCGCAGAGCTCGAGCAGGCCAACCGTGACCGTCGTCAAGTTGTGCCTTTGATCCCACGAGGGGAGCCTGTCAAAGACCAGAACCACATTCGTCGTCCTCCTGGCTGGACGCCAAACCCACCTGTCTCTCCGCCAAAATGGTGCTACTTCAAAGTGCAATTCCCTGCTCTTCGAGCTCTGCGTCAGCAAGGCACTGCTGAGGGAGGGATGGTCTCAGACAACGACATTCTCTGCGCCTTCGCCTGGCAGCGTCTCAGTGTTCTACGAATCGCCCGTGGAGTGGACCCCAACATCATGTGCAAGTTCACTCGTGCAGTGGATGGACGAACAGCGTTGGGTGTTCCGTCCAGCTACATGGGCCACATGATCCATCACTCGAGTGCACGTCTTACCATCGGCGAGGTTGCCAACTTCTCCCTTCCCAAGGTCGCTCAGGCTCTTCGCCGAGAGCTGAACAGCGTCAACAACGCATGGACATTCCGCAGCTACGCCACCTTTTGCGCTCGCGAGCCGGACAAATCGAAGCTTGCTTTCGGTGGCCTGCGAGACGTCAACTACGACCTGGGTGCCACATCTGCTCAAGGCGGTGCAATGGATGAGACAAGAGGAGAGGAGGAGAAGTTTGGCCTTCTCGGACCATGCAAGTTCATCCGCCGGCCTGAGGTTGCTGCTATTCCCGGGACGATCACTGTCACGCCTGCAGAGGGTGGGGCGCTGCCGTTGGTTGTTTGCTTACCTGAAGTGGATTTGGAAGGTCTGAAGAAGGATGTGGAGTGGAAGCGATATACCAAGTATGTTGGATGAGCGGGCCTCGGCCCTGGGTTGTAGCGAAAGCGGTAGTCGCAGGATCTACAATGCAATAGTGACGCGTACCTCTCAACACGTTCTGAGCTTTCAATGCTTGTTTTCTTGTCGCAGATAGCCGCCATCTTTTTCCCGATGTGGCTTTTGCTTTTCGTCATCCTTTCGGCTGTTGGCTGCATGTTAGCGTCATGCTAAGTTTAGACTTTGCGCTAGCAACGCCGGTGAGTGAATGCGTCGAAGCACGTGGCGGAGTATCTGTTTGTCCGCTGAGATTTCAGGGTCAAGCTGAGGGACGCCTTCAGGGACCACAATCACAAGTTTTTGAGTCGAGGTCCCTGCGTCCACGTGACATTTATCGCCCCCATGCGAATCAGACTTCATCCTTTTGCATGGCTGACGACTGTGGCACCATGGTGGACTGCAACACTTCTGTGAATACTCCATTGACTATCTACATCAACTCCCTCGTAAATGCCCTCTCGGACTGCAAAACCATTTGCTCGACATCGTAATCCCAAATCTTCCTCGACCTCCACTCAATCTCCTCCGCACACTTCCCCAGATCACTGCCAACTCTCTTGTCCTGCCACTGATACATCTCACCCACGAAGCGACTGGTCTCGACCAGCCATTGTGCTCTCTCTCGGCGTACTGAGTCATACGCCTGCAAAGCTGCGGTGATGTCTTTTCGGGAGTCGCTGCTGACGGCACTCAGCAAATGGGCAAGTACGGCACCGTCTTCAATTGCGAAACCTGCTCCTGCACCATGATATGGCGCTGCAGCGTGAGCAGAGTCACCCGCGAGGCAGATACGGCCCTTTGAGTAAGCTGGTGGGGGATTGTCGTAGGTATCAAAGACAGCCCATTTATCGAGCTGCTCGGGCAAGAGGTCGATGATGGATCTCACGGTTGAATTAAATCCTGAGAAGGCTTGGACAGCGTCCGCTTTTGCTGCCGGAGATGTGAATTTCTCAGGGAACGGCCAGTCGTGAGAGTCTGATGTGAAGGCAACGACGTTCAGGATCTGCCCACCGGCGACTGGGAATGTGAGTGCGTGGCTATCCTTGCCAAGGTACATGTGTCGTGTATCGGTCTTCTCGACACCCAGAGCTGCTCTTGCCTGGTGCATTGGAATTAGACCACGGAAGGCATATTTGTGACTGTATGTTGGATAGGAGGCTGGGTTGTCGGCTCCCAGGAGAAGCTGCCTCACTCTTGACCGAATGCCATCACAGCCGATCACTAGATTAAAGTATCTGTCAGCATGTGTCCATGGGAGAGAAAGATACGAGATTCAACTGACCAACATCGGCACACTCCACACTCCCATCCGTGAACTTCAAGTGCACAGGCCTCTCATCCTCCCACTCAAACTCCTCAATCCGATCCACAGTCTTGCCAAATCTCACAATACCGTCTGGCATGAGCCTTACCAACTCATCCAAGAACTCAGCACGATGACATCCTTCAAACCCCCTTTCTCCAAGGTACATTTTATGGATCAGGCTGCAATCCTCACTCATCCCATCCATCCACATGAACCAGTCTGTTCCATTCTGAACCGTCACTCGCTTGAATGCCGCGTGGATTTGAGGGTCGAGGATCTTCATCGCTCGTTCAGCATTGCTGGTGAAGCCGATTCCTGCTCCAATTTCTCGAAAGCTGGCTCCTCGTTCGTAGATGGTGACAGAGATGCCGCGGGAGAGGAGGCCTAGAGCCAGAGTTACGCCTGCGATGCCAGCGCCGACGATGGCGACGTGGAGCTTAGCTGGGTTGTTGGTCGATGGAGGGTCTTTGATAGCCATCTTGGTGGAGACTGAACAGTGCTGGCGGTGTCAATGTGGTCGTGTCTGTTGTAGATGCAATTCAATGCAAATGCGGCTATCATCATGCAGCCTGACCATGCCACGACCTGTGCTCAATAATGCACCATTGCACTATGACGATGCTTTGGTGACCGAATGCCTCAATGGCACGTGCGTCCCACGAGGTGTGTTCGGAGTTTCTGCTTCATTGATGTCCGGAGAGTGGACAAAGTCACGAGGCTGGGCTCATGGGAGCTTGCCCTACCAGCCTAGAGGTCTGGTGGCATGGACTACGATCAAGGAGCATGGAGCCACGTGAGAGGCCGTGCAGCGGAACATTTGTACTGCCGAAGTATGTGTCAGGCCTGCTGTCTAATTTTGTATTGTCATGACAAACGTTTTCTACACACCTTCGCTCTATCTGTGCACCCCACGTGCTTTTTTTGTCTCTTGTGCAGACCGAAACGTCTATGCAATATACAAAGTCCGAAATAATGCAACTTTCATAATCGTTTCCGTTCCAGATGGAGGTCTCAGACCATCGATGGATCCAGCGTGAAAGGAGGCTCGCCTGTGCTCTCGCCTGACCCTCTCCTTGAGTCATCGCCAAATATGTTTATCCGTCGTAGATTGTCCAGTGCACTTGATGCCAGCTTTAATTGTTCTGAAAAGCCCCCGCCGTTGTCGTTGAAAGCTTTGAGGCCCTGAATGCAGACATAGAGTGCTATCGGGCAGAAAGGGTGTGCCTGTAGAAGAGTATCTGTCAGATTCATGATACTGGTATTCGTAGTATGCGGGCGACGTACCTTGAAGCAGCTCATCTGTGATAATGTGTTGGAGATGTTAGACACCTCGCACACAGCCGTGAAGAGAGAGGGTCCATAGGCGTCGACCAGTGCTCGGTTAGCCCCATCGTGGTTGGGAATGAACTCCATCATCGTATGATACATATAGAGGACCATGGCGTGGACCATGACACGGGTGAATAGATAGATCGGGTCGGCATGTCGCATTTGTGACTGGGTCTGCTGCATGGCGGCCACCTGTGGGATCAGCAATCTCTCGATCGCACGATGTCGCTCCCAGAAGGCCTGGATGGGGTTCGCTTGGGCTCGCTTGGTTGTGCACTGCTGGCGATGGGTGTGTGCCCAGCCACAGATTGTGGCGACGATAATGAAGTCGGTCAAATTATTGCTTGGGCCGGCCCTGTCCTGGGGGAGCATGGCATCGGACAAGAAGTTCATCAGGACCGGTTGTCCGGACTGGAAACTGATCTCCGGAGCGGGCATGCGAACGTCCGCCTACATAAAGTCGTTAGAATGGACCGTCTCATAGAAGAAGTTGGCGTTCATGCATACCTGTTCACTGAACGTCCGGGGTGAGCCATTACTCAGACTGATGAAGCAGTCTAAGGAGTAGGCCATCCAAAACGTCCGTCGTCGCTCCTCAGCTTCCACCCATTCTGACTGGGATCGGAGATCGTCAGAACGATCAATTTCATGCAGTTTCATGAACTGGATTCGACGAAAAGCACGGCCTGCACTCATCCAGCCACGGCGAAAATCAACTCGAACAAACTCGTAAATGGCCAGGAGTAGCCAGGCCTGGGCTTGGACGACATCAGCCAGATGATCACTGTTCCAGCTGTTCTCCAGCTTCTCTAGCTGCTGCCTCGCTTCGGTGTAGAGGACATTGGCTGTGGCGAGAGGCTGGGCTGTGGCGGATGTGGCCAGCGCCCACATGCTCTTCTGGAGGCAGACCTGCTGCTCTGTCTTCAAGGTGTTGTTGCTCCAGGCATAATAACTTTGCTCGTGGATGATGGGGATGCAATTGTGGACTCTCTCAAAGTACGCTTGATCACTATGAAAGGGTTAGTACGGCGTGCTTGTGTTTGTGTTTGATATACAACATACCGGTCTGAATGGTACAAGTCGGGCAGCAAGGCTGCAGTCTGATCGAGAGGGGTGGTATTCAACATATCGGCTGGTGGCACGAGGGGATTGTTGAAGTTGGAGGCCATATCCATGGCTGGTAGTCCTTCCATCAAGTCCATTTGACCGGACACTTGTGGGAGGAGAGCCATGACATTGTCCATGTCCTCACTGGTTTGAGGGAAGTCCGGGAACGTGGGTGGCGTGGCTGGATTTGAAGCAAATGAGAAGTCGGCATCGTGCCAGATCCAGTTGCAGAAGCTTGAGACAGAGGGGTGGTCGACGGTAGGAGGAGGACTCATATCGATGGGGTTTCCCGTAACATCGTTGCTGTTAGCGGAGGCGTTCATGGCTTGACCGTCGGTCGTGGTGGCGCCATTGACGGTGGCGAGGCGTTCCTCCATGGCAGCTGCGAAGCTTGTCAGCGTCTTGTCGAACATGCCAATCTCGGAAAAACCCCTGTACACATACATAGTCGAGCCAGCAATGTCTTCATGTGGCCACGCTTCGGTCCACGTTTGCGAGAAGGCGGAAACACACAGTCTTCGCCACTCTCGGCACAGAGTCCGCACCGGGGTTGCTGGCGGTCACATCTACAGGGTTAGATCAGCATCATGCGAGGAAACAATATCAATCAAAGGGGTGAGAGGTGGCATGACTTACCGCAGCTTTCGTCGTCTGCATTCTTCGCAGGCACTTCCTGGCTCCTGACGAGGACGAGGCTGGCCGTCACGGGACGGATCGGCGCTGTTGCGAGACATGGATGCTAAGAGTGACAAGCCTTGGACAGCACGTGCTAGTGGAGCTTGGTAGAAGTCCAAGAGATGGGACGGAACCAGGTCAATCGATCTGAGTGTTTAACGAGAGTCGATGGCTATCGAGAGAGGGGGTTCACAGCAGTTGATGTATCATTCTGAAGATGGATCTGCAGCTTCCTTCGACCAAAGATCCCGGAAATGTACGTGCAAGCGTGCGTGGTGTGATTCGCGAAAATGCCTGACGGAGGGAATCCAACGATCAATGGACTACGTCCGAAAAGCGCAATCAATCGACAAGGTGCTTTAGAGCAGATCATCAGCAGCGGCTGCGAGTGAAACCGTAAGCCTCCACGCCGGCCTCAGCTGTTGGTGTTGTGTCACGATCAGTAGATGTATCTGGAGTTGGCCTGCAGCAATCTTGGTGATACCAACAACCGTGACCGGAGTCTTGGCTAGAGCTGAACGCAAGGGTTGTAGCTTTGGTGTTAGCGCGATCGAACCTCGCAACAACGTGCCCCACGCGGGTTGTGGGTGGGCAAGAGTTGTTCGGAAGCGTGGACTTGTTGATCACACACGTGGGTTGGGTGTGCTGTGTTGACAGGGGGCCCAGTGCCTCTGCTGCGAACGAAAGAATAGCGTGCACGAGGCTGTGTGGACACCAGCGGTCGGCCCTACTGTGAATAGTCACTTGGTACTCACCAGGCATTATCTTCACAGCTGCCTAGTTGGGAATCGCGTATTCAACGATCTTGCCTGCCAGCTGCGGTTGTATCTGGGACGCCTGAGCCCTAGGTGGGTGCCCTAAAATGGTGCAAGTACCCAAGTACACAGCTTGCCCGAACGCTAAAAGCTTCGCGAGGCTGCCAACGCGAGACTGCCGAGGGTCGTACAGATTCGTAACGTGTTGGAGATCTACGGCCTGCAGCCTGCAGCCCCATCGACCATACCCGTTCGGGGGTGGGCCCGTCAGATGCGATAATCCCATTCGCCGGCGATCGCTGGGTGCGAGCAAGCTTCCGTGCCAACACCTGCTGGCATCCAGCAACGTGCAACTCCACGCGGTCAACGTGTCTGCGGCTATTAAGCTTGTTACGTCCAAATCGACGATTGCTTTGCTTCTTATCGATTTGCTGCTCACTACTTCGTAAGTCCCCGGAAGACATGCCTGCAAGGAATCGACCTAAATAGATTGGCCGAGTCGCCGCAGCGGGATGGAGTTAAGCATCCCTATGTGCTTTGTCATCCTCCAGGCCTGCACTACCTACCGTGCCCGGAGAAACGTTGTGTCGGCGGATCTGTTTGCTGTCTCCATATCCGGACTCGACACCGGTCTGCTGTGCAGCAGAGCCATGCCCCAGTGTTTCGTAGGGCTGGAGCCTTCGCTTCCTGTGAGCAACGGTCCACGCGGCGAGGCAAGCCCACCTGCTTTGACTGGACACTTGGGCCTTGCACTGTAAAAGGCCTGCCAGCCGAGTATGCTCGAGTACCCATGAGCCAACGCACTGACCCGCCTTTCTTTCACATACCTGCAGCCAAAATCATCAGCATATTGTGCTCAATAACGACAATATGACTGCTGGAAAGCCACTAATCGTGCAAGAGCATCGGGACTTGTCCCTCCCGCGGATATTATGCCTCCACGGCGGCGGCTCGAATGCGAGGATCTTCAAAGCCCAGTGTCGAGCTTTGAGCAAGCAACTGGCCCCATTCTTCTTGTTGGTGTTCGTCGAAGGCCCCTTTCCATCCGAGCCAGGCCCAGATGTCACTTCAGTCTACCAACGCTTCGGGCCATATCGTCGTTGGGTCAGGTCAGGGCCGCAGCATCCAGAGATTGAAGCCTCCGAGGTCAAACTGGAGATAGACCAAGCAATCCTGTCGGCAATGAAGGAGAGCGATCGTCAAGGAGCAACAGGCGACTGGGTGGCGTTGATGGGCTTCAGTCAGGGCGCCAAGTTGGCAGCCAGCTTATTGCTTCGACACCAACTTCATGCAACCAACGCAATCTCATCCCTTGCATCCGTTCGGATTCGATTTGCCGTGCTCATGGCCGGCCGAGCGCCCCTGGTATCCCTCGACCCATACACGCAGTCAGATCCAGCATTCTTAGATGCAGGAGATTTCGCGCCAATGGACTGCCTGTACGAATCCCTCTGCAGATGTCAGGATGCGCACCTCTTGCGCCTACCAACGATCCACGTGCATGGTCTGAAGGACGCTGGTCTGGTCTTACATCGGGCTCTTTCAGCCGCACACTGCTCGCCTGAGTCCACGACACTTGTGGAGTGGGATGGCCAACACAGAGTGCCCATCCAGACGAAGGATGTGCTGCCAGTGGTGGACGCCATCCTGGATACTGCACAAGCCACCGGAACGTTGAGGTAGAATGCAAGATCAATAAGCTGCTTCTTCTGCAGTCAGCCAGTCAGATTGGGCTCGCCAAATAGAGTGCACGAGTTGCCCGGGCATTCGAGGGCTGTGTTGGAGCATCTTTGATGGGAAGCGAAGCCTAGCTGTTCCAGGAGGTGAACGGCGAGGAGCTGCGGGATTCTTTGAGATCATGTTCTGGTTGGAGTTTAGTAGGCCAACACAAGCACGCGATGCACTACTGCAGTGCGAAGTGAGACGTATAATGGAGCTGTTCCAATGGGGCTAGCAAAAGAAGAAGCCCTCGACACAAGAATCGAAGCCCCTTTTTAGCGCCGCAGTAGTGTCGTCATCGACTCGACGAGATCTACAGGACCAACCCGAGCTACCCGATTGCGACCTCCTCGTTCGTTTGTGCATGCATATTCCGGCCCGTCCTCCGTTCGACAAGCTTCACACGTGCCATGCGCCTAGTGTAATGGTTTCTGATTCTCCCGTTCTTTTGAAACAACTTCTACAGCCCCAATCCTCTTGTACACATCATCGCCGATTCAATATCATTCCCTAGATGCTCTTGTTGGCTCTATGTGCTCTGACCAGCTGACTGGATCCCGCCTCCCCACCTATGCTTTTCTAGTGTATCTGCCATGCGACCTGATACGAGCACCGTAAATATAGAAGACGATGGGGATTGGTGTCAGCGCCAATGCACAGCAGCCGAGCAAGGTCGTCGCCCAGAACACCTGTTAAAGCATGCCGTCAGCCTCGGAGCCTTTTTGCGTTTTTCACACTTCCGACCAGTCAACTTACATGGAGTCTGCCATACAACGCTGGGGCGAACAAAGGGAAAAGACCGCCGACAAGCGACCGCACTATGACTGTGCCCGAAATGGCAGAGTTCGCGCTCGTGAGATAGATGTCGATTAGGTATGCCAGCGACTGGAGCGAGATTACCTGGATTCCAAACCCCAATGGCACGCCGCTGAGGATTTGAGGCCACGGGTTGATGTTTGGCATCGATGTCCAGGCGAACCAGAACAGGCCGATGGTCAACCAGACCGCTCCAACTATCATGGGAGGAAGACGGTCTTCTGGCTCCAACTTGCCATTCTTCATGGCCTTGGCACGAAGGGTGGTGTACGAGTAGTTGGTAACATATGTCGCACCGATAATGATGCCGACACAGACTGCAAGCAGGGGGAGGGTGCCGGCGGTGAGTGAGAATCCGCGTTGTTGCACGAAGCTGATCGGGTACGCCTGAGAAACGTTAGCACAGGTCGGTATTCCTAGAATGGCAATACTTACGACGAACAGAAGATAGACGAGGCCGAATACGAACGAGATGTATAGAGTCATGAGCGCAAGGATGGGCTCAACGCTGAGCATGATGGCTGGTCTCGTCATGTAGCGGGTTGCAAAGTCCTTGAGACTGACGGGGGTCTCGTCCAGCCGCGAGTGTAGCGCCCACTGCTTGGTCTCCAGACGAAGCTCTTGCGCCCGCCTCTTCTCGAGGACAGGCATGTACGTCTCTGGCAACAGGAAGAATCCAATGAAGCTGAACACTCCAGACAGAATGAGCGATATCCAAGCAGTCCACCGCCAGCCGAGAGAGCTCTGCACGACCACAGCGCCAACGATGGCTCCAACTTCTGGGCCTAGCAGCGTAGTAGCTGCAAAGATGGCTACCGCGATACCGCGCTCAAGAGGCGCCATGAAGTCTGCGAGGTAGCCTCCCACGATAGCTGGTGATCCCGCCGAAGCAACGCCCGACAGAAACCGGAAGACCAGAACAGTCGTGGCATCCTTGCCGAGTGCCACTGGGATCTGGAGAAGAACGAAAGCCAGATATCCCAAGAAGAAAGGCGACTTGCGGCCAAACACCTCAGAGGCTGGTCCCATGACGATAGGCCCTGTTGCGAAGCCGAAGACGAACAGCGCCGTTGCGAGTGACATTGTCTCGATTGAGACGCCAAACTCTCGTGCAGTGACTGGTATTGCTGCGTTGAAGACCGAGCTGGAGAATGTCGCTGCAAAGGTCATGGCTCCCAATGCTCCTGCACAAGCCCATTTCCGCCATGCAGGCATGTTCATGGGGTTTCGTGGATCGTCCATGCCGCTGAGGAGGACCAGGTCATTCTCGTAAAAGACGGCATCTTCTCTGTCGTTGCCCAGGAGGGGCTCAGACTCTCCTGCTTCCGCACGACGAATGTTGCCGTTCATGGTGGGTGATTTCGAGTTTGTGAGAGTCTTCGTTCGTTGCTGTTGCAGGACGGAGAGGTCTTTAGATTTGCATGGAACGCAAGGCTGCTCAGGTGTAAAAGTCGGCAGCGCTTGCAAGAACATCTATTGATTCAAACCAGTCTCTGTCTCAATGGCAATTTTTATCAGAGTGATATTGATTGTGTGAGGCTGGTGATGTGGTTTGGCTGACTCCCATCAGAAACTCCGAGTCCGCTGCACCAACTCACCAAATCCTTACGTTCACCCGCACTCGCCTGACCCCGTCTTTCGCCGACCGAGAGTGCCTGACACGTCAAAGCCTATAAGTCAGGCTTCTTGTTTTGAGCATTGTGCGAAAGCATACGTCTTGACCCCAAAACTGCACATCTTCGAACGTCACTGGTGCCATCATATCACCATGTCGAACTACATCACCACCAACAACGCCGAGGGCAAGGCGGTCTTCACCGACAAGATCCCCGCCCCACGATACAAGATTGACACCCCAAATCTCACCATCGAGTTCGTCTACACAAGCCACAAGTCGATCCCAGACCTTTCCACCGAGAAGGACATCGATCAATACGTCCACGACCGCATCAACGGTCTTGGCCCCCGCGGAGCCATGCCCCCGGAGGGCGTTGCTATCGCCATCTTGACCTGGAAAGCGAACGCCATTGCTCCATGGCACCGTATCATGACCGTCGACACCCTGTACGTTATTGAGGGCGACATGGAGTTCCAGCTCGACGGTGGTGAGACTCGCATCTTGCATGCTGGCGATTCGGTCGTTGGCCGTGCTACTATGCATACTGGCAGGAACGTCACCCCCAATGGTGGTGTTGTGAAGCTTGTTGGGTGCTCCGTGCCTGTCATCATGCCTGTGATGGTTGGCGAGCATGAGCTTCATGCTGAGTGGATTGAGCGGGAGTTGAAGAACTAGAGTCTGATCTCTATGAGATGATTTTGCTTAGTAGCCGTTTGAAACTGTGAACGATTGTATCTTATCCCATAGAATACAGTTGAGACTAAAGATCATCAAGTGAATCAGTCGCACACTGGGGCACGATTACGCTGAAAACAGAGGAAGAATTGATCGCTGTCTATCTCTAAAATCATTCGTGGCATCGTCGAATCTTCAGTGCAATAGATCCAGCACTTTGATTTACAGCTGCATCCTCCAAAGCCTCATTTACCCTTCTGCTTTACATTCTTCCACTCCATACCCACCGCCCCCAAGATTGAAAGGCAAGCAAGGATAGTGGCCATCTCGAACACTTTCGTCACTGCATTGCTGTAGGCCTCCAGGACCTGATGAAGATACTCAGGCGGTACTTGTGACCGCAATTGCGTAGCACCTGCTTGGATCGCCGTTGCCACGTCGAATCCTGGGATATGGAGGTCGGCAGTGTTCTCTCTCAGGGCTTTGGAGAACGTGCTCTCTCCAGCGGAGACGAATATGGCTCCTCCGAGATACAAAGAAGTGTACACCAGGGCGATGCCTATAGGGATGTCTTGAGGAGGCAAAGTCGACTGCACTGCAACAGTCGACTGCTGGAAGCCGAAGCCAATGCCGCTCCCAAGCAGGATCTGATATCCAATCCAGCGTCCGGTTGGCTCGCCGACTTGCCATGTGTACAGAAGTCCACAGCCCACTGATAGAAGGACCGTGGAAGCGTAAACGAATGGCATGTAGTAGCCAATCCGTGTTGTCAGGAATCCGGCTCCAAAAGTGCCCAGTACCTGGCAGATGATGAGAGGCAATGTGTGAACCGCTGAGATGATTGGCGAAACACCTTGCACAGCTTGGAACCAGATAGGGATGTAGTAGAGGGTCACGAAAACAGAAGACCCAACAAAGAACGCAAAGAGGGTAGCAAACATCGTCGTCCGATGCTTGAATATGTGCTTCGCGACTGTGGTGTTGGTTGTTCTCAGGCCTTGCCACAAGACGAAGCCGATGGCCGTTAAGGAGAACACGACCAAAAGAGCGATGATCCTTCCGCTGGACCAGGGATATGTTGAGCCTCCCCATTGCACAGCCAGGAGTAGACAAATGACTGAAGCCATGAAGAGGACATTTCCCACAGGGTCAGTCTTCCAGATCCGCTGCCAGATTGTACCGTTTGCGTTTGGCAATGTCTGCTGCACCTTGAGGAAGAAGAAAGTCCCCGAGGCAGTGAACGCTCCAATTGGGACTATCGATCTTTCGTTAGCACTGATTCGACCGAGTGGGAGAGACAAGTGTGAAATACTTACGATTGATATAAAAGCACCATCGCCATGTCGCACTCTCAGTGAAGGCACCTCCAATCAAGGGACCAATCACGGCACATCCACCAAAGGTTGCGCCCACGCAGCCGACAATGACCGGTCGCAGACGTACAGGAACAACCAGTGCAATGGCTGTCATTGCTCCAGTAAACAATCCCGCTGCACCGATTCCTGCAATGGCTCGGCCGACAATCAGAGCGATCGAATTTGGCGCAACGCCTGACACTAGCGACCCTATCTCGAATATGGCGAATGCTGACAGGAAGAGTGTTTTCACGCGGATCATGGAGTATAGCTTGGCGTAGAGGAGCTGCAAGCCTAGTGATACGGTCAGGCCATTCGGCTATATTGTTGAGTCTTCATGTACTTACTGCATATCGTCAGAAAGTACCCAGCTCCATACCAGCCGATGTCGTCGATTGTGCCAAAGTCGTCTGTGATGCGTGGAATGGCGGTTGCAAGAACTATTCAACAGGTATCAGTGACTTAGTCTCCAGAGCATGGGTAGATGCAGTGCTAACTCGTATTGTCCAATGCTACGCAGAATACTGCAGAGCACAAGGATGCTACCAGAATACCGAGCTTCCAACCTGTGAGCTCGTTGCTCGATTGACTTGTCGGCGGTTGTGCCGGAGCTTCCTCCTGTTTCTCATTCTGATCATCGCCTCTTACTTGGACTTTTTCGGTGGTTGATGATGTCCCTGGCCTCGGCGCATGGAGTATGGGTCTGCCAGAGCTTGCAAGAGATGTCTTGCTCTTGGTTCCTTGCGAGGACCAGTCAAGCGTCGACAAGTCGAACGCAGGAAAGTTGAATGACGGAATGTCTACCGTCGACGATGCTGCCGTCGGTATGGATATGTCCAAGGTAGAAAAGTTCAAAACAGGCAAAGAGAAAGTGGACAAGTCTGATGTTGATCTGTCGAACTCATCGGCTTCCCGCTCGTGAGCCGCCATCTTCGCTGCAGACGATATGCTCGACATTCGGTGCTGAGTATGTTGGCATGGCACGGCAGACAATCTGTGAGAGTGCATGCGGTGACTTCTCGCTTGCAACACTGACGGCCATGGTCACCGACCATTTCGTCACTTTCTTCGTGAGACGGAGGGCAGTAACCCCGAACGGACCTTCATGTGAATAATATCCGTGCGTCACGTCGGCTAGTCCGATTCAGGAAGGACGCTCGTCCAATCAGTGGGCGGCGGCGAGGTTGCAACGGGGACTTGGCGGTCACTCAAGATAGCAGCGGAGCAATTCTATATCATCGTACAACAGTTTATGGAGGTACTGTGTATATACGTCATGCCACAGCAGGATGCCTTCCTCTGGGGATGTCCACCACGTGGGATTCAGCTGCCATACGAACCGAAGTTAGTCTAGTTGCACAAGTTCTCCAAAAGTACTTTGCGTAACCCATCAATGATACGCTCCATCCGTGAAACATCGTAGAACGCTTCGTTGTACACCAGACGCAGCTCGAGCTGACCGTGATACTTCCACAGGAAGCAGTAGACTTGTCGGCTCAGTGTCTCGACTCCGATGCTTACGTCTCGAACTTCGATCACTACTCTGCCGTCCTCGTCTGTGTACTGCGGTGAAACGAGCTTCTCGGCGTCACCGACACTGGAGATATCGATCTCGCTTGAAGCTGGAGGTTTTGGGGGCGGAGTCTGACGCAAAGCACTCAGACACGCTTTTGCATATTGGCGCCGAGTCTGCAAAAAGTCCTTGGTCACCCCAATGTTGTACTTGTCTGTATAGTGTTTTGCATTCTGCAGCCAGGAGTTTGAAGCCTGGACCTGTTCCAAATAGCCACCAGTGCAAAGCGCAGAGGCGAACTCGGCTCCATTCCACGGAGCGTCCATGAACGGGCGTAGGCTGAAACGCATTGTGCTGGTGTATGGCTTTTCTTTTTGATCTTCGGCGGCCTGTTGGTAAGTCAATGCAGCACAGGAAGCTTGCACTGCGGCTTCCAGTGTCAAGTTTTGTTCTAGGCAGGCTTTCTCAATTCGCTCCGTGTCGCTGCGGGAGAGGCGAGTATTGACACCTTTCGTGCCTTTTGGGAGAGCACCTTCACTTTCAGGCGAAGCCTCAAGACCGACTGTTCCATGAAGAAGAGCTGCTGTAGCGAGAAACTTCTTTGCCTCTTCACAGACTTCCGGAGTGGCTTCTTCTGGCAGTTTGAGAACGTCTTCCACGGTTGGCACAAGGCGAGAGACCTCTTGTCCCCAAACTTGCTCGCCTGGTACCTTTGTGCTGCCAGTGATCCCTCCTTTCAGATTCTCAAGCAAAGCGTCGATCAAGAGAAGAGCGCCGTAGCCGTCCGTACGCCAATGGGGAAAGTGAAGCACAATTGTCGACTCGCGAAGCAGCAGGTGGGCCGTCACGAATTTGGTGGGTTTGAAGGACGCAACCAAGTCTTCTAGGGATTCCTTGTCCTGACATATGTGCAAAGTCTCGTCTGCCCAGGAATCCAGAGTCTTGTCGTCGGGGATGTTGTAGCTCAACTTGGAGTCTCCGGCCGTGGAAGCAATGCTTGGGTGCTGGAAACGAAGATTCTTCCATGCTTGACGACATTTTTGGACGATATTTTCGTCTTCGATTGGTTGTGCCAGCTGGAATGTTGCGCTGGATGTCACAGACCAATGCTCACGACCAAGGCCGTGTGCACGATCCCCGATAAGCTTGATGAATTCTTCGTTTTCGCCAACGGGGCGTTGGTAGACACCGGCTTCACTCTCCGACCAAGACATGACTGATTGTGTTTGCTGTATAATCAAATTGGTCGATGTCGCTGTCGCTTGCGATATGTCCAATGTCTTTTTCGTCAGTTGTGCTTGATTATGCTGCAGCCCACTGCGCGGACAAATGTATTTGGCCGACACAAAACGTCGAATCCTCCGAGACCACGCCCGCAAGGCTGCACTTGAGGATCATGCGTGAAGCGTGGCAACACAGCTGAGAGATCATTCTCGTGTTGCCGTCGACGGTAATCTCACCCTTTGGTTAACAGAACACTTCAACAAGATGGCAATCGATCAGAACGAACCTGCTGAAGAGTTCAGCGACTATGAGAAGGTCTACCTTCAAATGTCACGGGCCTTCAAACCCATCGGCAAGGAGCACTGGGGCATTCACTGTGTCTGCTCCATAGCATCGAACTCTACAGAGCACAAGTTCACCAAGACCGATGTCAGAGCTGCATGGAAGTGCCTTGCAGTCGAATTTCCCGGCCTTACCGTCCGCCCTGTTGAATTCACAAAGCACTTCGAGACTCTGAACGAAAATGTTGTCGAAGATTGGGCGGAGGCGACATTCTTCTCTTCGAATGACAGCACGGCAGACGAAATCATTCAATCGAGTGGTCCACGAGATCTTCCAAGCTTGTACTTCCTCCCGAAATCAATGGAACTGGTCTTTCTCAGCCAACACTGGCGGACGGATGCTCTGGGCTGCTGCATGATCTTTGACAAGCTGATCGAGCACCTAGCTAAGAAGACATCGCCGGTCGAGCTTCTCGCAGAATCTAGACGCTGGCCGTCACCATGCTTGGAGACGGCAGCTGGAGCTTCTTTCGACGTGGACGAGGAGACCAAGAAGTATGCAAAGGACACCATCTCATCGTTCCACGCCAAGGCTGTGCAATCTGGAGGACTGCCATATCAGGGCGACAACAAACTGTTACCTGGCAAGACACAGCACCGAGAACTTGCTCTGTCTGTTTCACAGAGCGACTCCGTGGTGGAAGCTTGCAAAAAGCAAAACATCAGTGTCTCCGCTGCAGTCCACACAGCTCTAGCACGCACTTACTTTTCCTTCGCCGAAAGCAACGAAGACAAGCAGAAGGGCTATACTACCGTCATGGCCACCAACGCTCGGCCACATCTTCAGCCTCCATACAACGAGCCCGCACACGCCTGCCAGACGTACGTGGCAAGCATTACGCCAACCGTACCCTACGACTCTGACTTTGTTTCTGCCGCTCGCGAGCTTTCGAACGAGTACAAAACTTGGTGCACCCCCCAACTCATGAAATCCCTCTGCTGGGCCTACAAGTTCCATCGAGATGCTTTGTTCGCGGCAGGGCCACCAGCAAAGCCTCCAAGTGGCGTTACGCTCAGCAGTCTGGGAGTCGTCGAGAAGTTCTTCCCTGGCCAGTACGGGGATATTGAGGTCGAGAATTTCCGATTTGGGGTTTCGATGATGACCAGACAGACGCTGCTGTATGCGTGGACATTCAGAGGGCAGCTGACATTGTCGTTGGATTACAATGAGGCGTATTATGAAGAAAGCATGGTACAGGAAGTGTTGGAGCGAGTGAAGAAGCATCTGGGCGAGGGATTGCAAGTACTTCTGTAGGTCTAAACTATCACATTGCTTCTCTCATTTATTCCAGCTGCAACAAAAGTTGAGCTGAAGATTCATCTCCATGGCTCGCAAGCTAGCTTGCTAGCTTGAAGGGCGAGCAGAAGCGTTGTTGCCCTTGACGAGTCGGAGAATATGATAGTTATATGCATTCCTCTTTGACTGAAAATATGAGGGTCAAAGTCCTTTTTGTGCAACACTCCCTTAAAGACAAGCCATTTCATACACCGAATTCTCCAGATACCTGTCCCTGTTATCATCCCATTCCTGCTCGCCGCAACATTCAAGACGGCTTTTTCTCTGCCCTGGATCAGTCCGTTTCGTTCTTTTCTAGCTCTATACAAGATCTCTATGTGGCTGCCTCAAGGGGATGGGATTGTGAACGCTGAACAGTCCCTCCGGATCGTATTTCTGCTTGACCTCTTGCAACCGTGGTAGACTTTCGCCATACCATGCTTCGGCACCTTCATCGCCTCGAGCATAGTTGGGATAGACAGAGAGGCGACCGTAACCGCCAGTTTTGGTGAAAGCTTCTCGTGCGCTGGTCCAGAACTCGTTGACGTCGTCGTCGAGGCTTCGGTCTTCGTAAAAGCCTTCGAAGTTCCTGTAACGGATTGTCAGTAAGAGGGCTTTGAACACATGGGTGGAGAATGATACTTACATATACATCTTGGCATGACGATGGCCATACGCAGAAGCCTCATCAGCGGTCGCCAGTGGGCCGTCGGTAGCGTATCGCTGCATCAACCATCGGCCTTGGAAAGATGGGTGGTCATCCCAAAATCGAACCAGCTGACCGAAGAAAGACTCGAATGTAGGCGTATGAATTTGTCTGAGGACCACGCTATAGATGTTGATGTGCTGGTTCGGTGTGCAGGCACCATTGTCCTGACCGAATGACCGGAAGAAGGCCGCATCGATAATGTCCCAGGCGGGTACCATGGTGACGTTGGACATCATGGGTTGCATCTTCTCGAAGGACTCGACCAGCTTCCTGCCTTCGGACATGGGACCGTAGTAGATGGCGTTGACTGCGAGCATTGGCTAGAAAGCAAGTCAGCAATAGCTAAGAGATTGGGACGTTGGAAATACTCACTGCGCCAACCTGACGATTATACGCCGCTACAGCGTTGATCGCGAGCTTCGAAGACATCTCCTTTTCCGTAGCCTTCAAGATCTCAAAGAACGACCTGTTCGCGGCTGCTGGGAACAAGAAGTCGGCGTTCATGTACATGCCATCGTTTGAGATCTTTGGCAGCTTGTACGTGGCAGAGGTCACAATGCCAAAGTTGCTGCCAGCTCCACGCAGCGCCCAGAAGAGTTCCTTGTTGTTTGATGCTGAGGCCTCCACTAGCTTGCCCTTTGACGTGACAATGTTCACGGATTCCAATGCATCGAGCAGCAAGCCTCGCTCACCCTGCAGACCTCCAATACCGCCACCAAGAGTTGCACCCACGACACCGACACATTCACACGACCCCAGAGGCAGCTCACGACCCGCATCAAATAGAGGCTTGATGAGCTGGAAGATCTTGACTGACCCGCCAATCGTCAAACGTGACTTGTCGTCCGAGAAAGACACCGACTTGAAACCTCCCATATCGATGGCCAGTCCGCCGAAAGTGCTGTAGTTTGAAATACCATGGCCTCCACCAATGACGAAGAATGGCAGGCTGTTATCGCTCGCAATCTTGACGATTGACTGTACATCGTCCTCTGTGGCCGGCTTGATTGCGCCAAGATCATACGATGGTGCGTTTACGTCGGTCCATCGTTGCTGGAGCTGGGCCGGGAAATCGGGCGTCGTTGGTGGAACGATGAGGGCGTCGGAGGAGAGATGGGGCCCGAAAAGCGAGGTAATGTTGGGTTGCAGACTGAATACAGTCTGGACGATGCCCAACTTCATGGCGGGCAGTAAATGAGCCTAGCGGCAAGGCTTTGGTTGTAAAAGATGCCGATTGCTGTTAAACAGCAACGTTGCACGAGAATTTTGAAGCGTACCGACGACGACGACGCTTTGCACACAGTACAAAGCCTCCACAATGTTTCTAGGGCGCTGTCTGCTGTTGCATTGGCGTGAATGTGGTGGTATGGCAGCCCGGATAGCGGGCTCGGAGAAAAGGTATAGGCGGGCTGAGGCTCCGAGCTTTCTGTTCTTCCGCCACGTTTTGCTGCTGCTGATCCAGCTCCACCACCACGCTTCGACCCTGCGCACATGGGCTGCGGCGAATCCTTTCCAAGAGATTCTAATTAGGCTGTCGTGACGGCATTGTCGTTCTGTCGGGATCCATGGCTTGGGAGCAGTATGTCCGCCGTTCTGTTGGGTTGCGCCTGTTGCTCCGCGGTAGAATCACCGTGCTCATATGTGAATCGTGACATGTACCTTTTCTTCGTCCTCGCACATAGACTTTGAAGCTCTCCCTATGCTCCATTCCTCTCAATCGATCGATCCTTGTCTATCGTTGCGTCGTAGTAGAGTAGGCGCACTTCGAGCTTCAACTCTCGAACGTGTGGTCGCTCCCTTCAACACCGCCGCATTGCGACTAACCATTACTCGTTACCCACCGCAAACATGGGCAGCATAGAGGAGCCTCGCCCTGGCACCGAGCCCATCGCCATCATTGGGCTGGGATGCAAGTTTGCAGGAGATGCCAAAGATCCTCAAGGCTTCTGGAAGCTGCTGTCGGAAGGCCGAAGCGCTTGGTCCAAGATTCCTTCAGACAGATTCAATACCACTTCTGTCTATCACAAGAACCCAGAGAAGTCTGGGACCGTAAGTCCGCCGTTGTCGAAGGATGTCACAGTCTCTGATGTTCGCAACAGCATAATGTCGCCGGTGCCCACTTCATCAGTGAAGATCTGGCGCACTTCGACGCCGCATTCTTTAACCTATCAGCAGAAACTGCAGCAGTAAGTCTTGCCATCTCTGTAGATACGAGCAACAACTTACTGTGATTTCAGGCCCTTGATCCTCAATTCCGACTCCAGCTCGAATCTGTATACGAAGCAATAGAAAACGGTAAGCATCCCCGAAAGTCACTCACCTTCAAAGCCGCTGACAATCCCACAGCCGGCCTCTCTCTGGCCCAACTCGAGGGCTCTCCAACCTCCGTCTACGCCGGCATTACAGTCCAGGACTACAAGGACAACCTCGTCCGAGATGGAGACAATCTGCCACGAAACTACGCCATCGGCACGGGCTCAGCCTTTGCTGCCAACCGTGTATCACATTTCTTTGACTTGCGAGGCGCAAGTATGACCATTGACACCGGTTGCTCGACGACGCTGGTAGCGTTGCATCAGGCAGTGCATTCGCTGAGAAGTCGTGAAAGCGACATGGCCATCGTTGGTGGCTCGAATCTGATGTTGAATCCGGATACGTTTAACTCCATGTCGTCGGGAAGGTAAGTCGAGGATGTATGAGTTCCTGTCTGAACATTGCTGACTTCAACAGTTTTCTCGGGCAGGACGGTAGATCATACGCCTTCGACCAGCGAGCTAATGGCTACGGTCGAGGTGACGGTGTTGCGACTATCATCGTCAAGCGTCTAGCAGACGCCCTCATCGACCGCGATCCAATCCGTGCAGTGGTACGGGAGACTGCCCTCAACCAAGACGGCAAGACAGAGAGCATTACCTCGCCCAGTCAAGCAGCCCAAACGGCCATGATGCAAGAGTGCTACAGGCGAGCCAAGCTTGATCCTCGCGATACGCAGTACTTCGAAGCCCATGGAACGGGTACTCCAACGGGCGACTTCATCGAGGCTGGCGCTATGGCATCCATGTTCAAGCATGGAAGACTCCCCAATCAGCCTCTTCTCATTGGATCGGCGAAGACCAACATCGGTCACGCCGAGACGACAAGTGGTCTTGCTGGCATTATCAAAGTCATTCTGGCCATGGAGAACAACATCATCCCACCGTCGGTCAACTTCCAGGAGTTGAACAGGAAAATCCCCTTCGAGGAGTGGCGGCTGAAGCTTGTCACGGAGTCCATCAAGTGGCCCGTCCAAGCAGGCCAGGCGAAGAGAGCGTCCATCAACAACTTCGGTTATGGTGGTTCCAATGCCCACGTCATCATCGAGAGCACAGAGAACTGGAAGCTGGACGATTTCGGGCCTACTCCAGTGGCACAGAAGACTGACAATGCCGTCGGTCTGCTGATGCTCAGCGCGAAGAGCGAAAAGGCCTGCAAGAGCATGGTCAGCAATCTGAGAGAATACCTCGAGACTTACCGTGGCAACCGTGACCCTCAGGAACTCCTCGAATCTATCGTCTATACCCTCGGCCAGCGTCGCAGTCTCTTCCCATGGATCGCAGCGCAGCCAATCTCGTTAACCTCCGGTCTTGAAGATGTCACCAAGGCACTGGAGAACCCAATGCAGTTCAAGCCTAGTCGTACTTCGCGGAAGCAACGCCTTGCATTTGCTTTCACCGGCCAGGGTGCACAATGGCATGCCATGGGCCGTGAGCTCATCTCAGGATACCCATCGTTCCGAGCAACTCTACAGGCTGCAGAGAAGCACCTTCAAAGCATGGGCGCTGACTGGTCTCTGTTCGAAGAGCTTGACCGCGATGAGAAGTCGACCAGAGTAAACGACACGAGCATGAGCATTCCCATCTGCGTGGCTCTCCAGATCGCCGTGGTTGAGCTCCTTCGATCATGGGGCATCAGCCCTGTTGCAGTCGTCAGCCATTCCAGCGGTGAGGTCGCAGCTGCATACACTGTTGGAGCACTCGATTTGAGATCTGCCATGGCTGTTGCATACCACCGTGCGGTGCTCACTGCCAACCACAACGCAAAGTCATCACTCAAGGGTGGCATGATCGCTGTTGGTGTTGGCGCCGATGAGACCGAGGAGTACCTGTCCAAGCTGACCTGCGGCGGCAAAGCAGTAGCAGCTTGCATCAACAGCCCTTCGAGCGTCACTGTCGCTGGTGATGTGGCGGCTGTTGAGGAGGTCGAGCAGATGATGAAGGCCGATAACGTATTCGCTCGTCGGCTGAGAGTCAACGCTGCCTACCACTCTCACCACATGGACCCCATCGCTGAGCCTTATGGCGAGGCTCTTACCAAGGAGGAGCTGACTGGTCCAAACCAAGGCGAGCTCGACTCCATTGCATACTCATCACCAGTCACTGGTGATCGCATCCAAGATGCCGAGCAGCTCACCGACCCTGAGCACTGGGTGGCCAGTATGGTTCAGCCAGTGCAGTTCGTCGACGCCTTCACCGACATGGTGCTTGGAGACTTCGATGCATCAGGGAGCAGCATCGACTCCGTTGTCGAGATCGGTCCTCACACCGCACTTGGCAGTGCCATGAAGGACATTCTCGGCCTGCCCCTCTTCAACGGCCTCCAGCTGCCATACAGCGGCAGTCTCGTCCGAAAGACCGACGCAAGACAGAGCATGCAGGCTCTCGCGGGCACACTCCTCTGTCAAGGACACGGGATAAAGATTGAAGCGATCAACTTCCCCGAAGGCGTTCCAGCCAATGTCAGCGTGGTGACAGATCTTCCTTCATACCCATGGGTCCATGAGACACGACATTGGCAAGAGAATCGCCTGAACCGCGCATTCAGAGAGCGAAGCCAGCCTACGCATGAGTTGCTGGGCCAAGTAGCGGTATGGTCAAACCCAACGTCGCCAATGTGGAGGAACATCCTAAAGCTGAACGACAACGCTTGGCTGCGAGACCACATTGTCGAGTCTAGCATTGTCTACCCGGGAGCTGCATTCATGTGCTTGGCTATGGAGGCCGTGCAGCAGATGTCTGCTCAGCAGGGCGATCAAGCCCCAATCCTCGGATTCCATCTTCGTGAGGTCGACTTGCAAGCTGCGTTGATCGTACCGGACAACGTCGACGGCGTCGAGCTGCAGACCATCCTATCGCCAGCAGACGACAAGACGATCGCGTACAAGGACTGGAAGAAGTTCGAGATCGTCAGCGTCTCAGCCGATGGCGACTGGAAGCAGCACGCACAGGGCATGATCTCTGCTGAATACAGCAGTGTTCTCGTCAACAGCTCCAAGAAGCTCACCGGATACACTCGAAAGTATGATGTCGAAGAGTTCTACGCCACTCTCCGCAGAGTTGGCATCAAGCATGGACCGGCTTTCCAGAACCTCAACAGTATCGAGCACTCCAAGGAGCAGAGCAAGTCCGTTTCGTCAATCAGCATGCCCGACACTGACCCAACGAACTCATTGCCCACCGACTGCATCATCCAGCCGGTGCTCCTCGACACGATCGTCCAGGCAGCTTACACTGCTCTGCCTCGAGCGGGTGGCCAGATGGACAGCGCCATGGTCCCCAGGTCTGTCCAAAGCCTCTGGGTGTCGAACCTGAAGCCTTCCGCAAACCTCGAGGCCTTGTCGAGCGTCAGCCACGCCGACTCCCAGACCTTCCGCACCAACATTTCTGTGACAGACCGAGTAGGCGGCGGTCTTGCAGTCAAGCTCGACAACTTGACCTTCCAGTCTCTCGGCCAAGGCTCTGCACCTGCTGTTGCTCAGCCATGGGAAGCCGAAGTCTGCAGCAAGCTGGAGTGGGTGCCAGACGTTACTATGACCTCGCCGGTTGCTCTCGAGAAGATGAGACGCGAGATGGCACATGCCCCAGATCCAACCGAGCTTGACATGGTCGAAGAACTGCGCCGTGTGTGCGTGTACTATGCTCAAGACGCCCTTGGTCTTGTCCCCAAGTCTTACTGCCCTGGCCTCGAGGGGTACTTCCAGAAGTACTACACCTGGTTGCAAGACCAGATCAAGCTGGCGGATGCTGGTGTACTTGGTTCTGACTCGGCGACATGGACGAAAGACAGCCCTGAAGAGCGCAAGAAGCACATCGAGAACGTTCGCACTGCCAGCGTCAACGGTGAGATGGTCGTCCAGCTTGGTCCTCACCTTGCCCCAATGCTCCGCGGCGAGCTGGCACCACTCGAGCTTATGATGGAGGAGAGTCTCCTGACCAAGTACTATCGTAACGTCCTGAAGTGGCACCGTTCCTTTGAAGACGCCGCTTCTCTCCTCAAAGATGTGGTGCAACAGAACCCACAATCACGCATTCTCGAGATCGGCGGTGGTACTGGTGGCGGTACTCACTATATGCTCGATGTGATCGGTAACGCCGAGACTGGAGGCCCGTTGGCTTCCGCCTACCACTTCACCGACATCTCCAGCGGATTCTTCGAGGCTGCGAGGAAGGAATTCGCAGCCTGGGACGACATCATGCAGTACAGCAAGGTCGACATCGAGCAAGACCCAGTCGCTCAAGGGCTTGAGTATGGCAGCTACGATGTCATCGTTGCTTGCCAAGTTCTGCACGCTACTGAGTCAATGAGAAAGACCATGGCCAATGTGCGGAAGCTGTTGAAGCCGGGAGGCAAGCTCTTGCTTGTTGAGACAACCAACGATCAGCTTGACGTGCAGTTCGTCTTCGGCCTGGTGCCGGGTTGGTGGCTCAGTGAGGAGGCTGAACGCCAGACCAGTCCAAACTTGACCCCTGCCTTGTGGGATCAAGTACTGAAGGAGACTGGATTCAGCGGCAACGATGTCGAGATCCCCGATTGCGAGGACGAGGCATACGCCACCAGCGCTATCATGTCGACAGCAACCTCTCCAGCGGAAACGAAGCTGCCACCAGCGGACGACTGCGTGATTGTCACTAGCAGCAGAAACCCTGCTCCGGAGAAGTGGCTGCAATCGTTGCGGTCGACTCTCGGTCAAGAAGCGTCCTACAACGGCGTCGCCACTCTCGAGACAGCCGCCAAGCATGTCTACGCCAACAAGATCTGTATCTTCGTTGGAGACGCAGGCGAAGAGGCTGTCTTGCATGGCCTTGACGACGAGGGCCTGGCTGGAATCAAAGCCATGGCGACCTCGTGTCAAGGCCTCCTGTGGGTAACTCGAGGAGGTGTTCTGAACTGCGAGAAGCCAGAGCACAGCCTGGCAGCAGGTTTCCTCCGCAGTTTGCGAAACGAGTACGTCGGTCGTAAGCTCCTCACTCTGGACCTCGACCCAGCGGCGCCCGTGTGGTCAGACGGAAGCCTCTCTACCATCATTCAAATCTTGAAGGCGAAGTTTGGTCAAGTGCTGAGCTCCAGTGCCACTGAAGTCGATCTCTCTGACTTTGAGTATGCTGAGAGAGCTGGCAGCGTCCTGGTACCACGCATGTTCAAGGACATCTCCCGCAACAAGGCCCTCTCGCCTGATCCGGTCAGCGAGACTGTCTTTGAGAGCGGTCCACTGCGTCAAGAGACTCGTCCACTGAGCTTGCAAGTCGGCAATCCTGGCATGCTGGACACCATTGCATTCGGAGACGACGAGCGAGCCTGCTGCACTGCCGAGACCATTGCCAAGGATGTGGTCAAGGTCAGCCCCAAGGCTTATGGCGTCAACTTCCGCGATGTCATGGTCGCCATGGGAGCGCTCGAGGAGCGTGTCATGGGTCTCGAGTGCGCTGGCACCATCACTGACCTCGGATCGGAAGCTGCAGAGCAAGGCCTCAAGGTCGGCGACTCGGTCATGTGCCTCCTCGATGGACCGTTTGCCAGCGACGCATATGTCCAGTGCCCCAAGGTGGTGCCGATGCCCAGTGATTTGAGCTTCGAGGCAGCTGCATCGATTCCTCTTGTCTTCGCAACGGCTTACTACAGCATTTTGGACACTGCTCGCCTGCGAGCTGGCCAGTCCATCTTGATCCACGCCGCTGCCGGTGGTGTCGGTCAGGCTGCCATCATTCTGGCCCAGCACATCGGTGCGACCATCTACGCAACAGTCGGATCTGTCGAGAAGAAGAAGCTGTTGACTGAGAAGTTTGGCATCCCCGCCGACCGAATCTTCAACAGCCGAAACAAGTCGTTCGTTCCGGACGTTCTCGCAGCAACCAACAACCGCGGCGTTGATGTCGTTCTCAACTCGCTAGCTGGTCCCTTGCTCCAGGCGAGCTTCGACATTGTTGCTCCGTTCGGCCATTTCGTCGAGATCGGAAAGAGTGATCTGGAACGCAATAGCAGCCTGGCCATGAGCAACTTCGCCCGCCACGTGTCCTTCTCCTCTGTCGATGTCCTTGCCATGGTCCGCCAGCGACAAGACGAGGTCCACCGGGTGTTGAAGGAGGTCGCTGCTCTGACTGCTGCCAAGGTCGTCAAGCCGGTCGCTCCAGTGACAGTCTACCCCATCGCAGAGGCAGCCAAGGCCTTCCGATTGCTACAGACTGGCAAACACACCGGCAAAGTCGTCCTGTCTGTTGACTCTGACGCCCAGGTGCCCATCATTCCACAACGTACCAGCACTCGACTCTCACCCAAGGCTTCCTATCTGCTCGTCGGCGGTGTCGGTGGTATTGGCCAATCTCTCGCTAGATGGATGATTCAGCACGGAGCGAAGAACCTCATCCTGCTGTCAAGAAGCGCCGGAAAGGCTGGCTCAATCGCAAGCATCGAAGAGCAAGCCCAGCAAGCAGGCTGCCGTGTGAAGGGCATCAGCTGCGATGTCTCCAAGATCGCTGACCTCAATGCTGCTCTACAAGCCTGCAAAGATGAAGGATTCCCTCCAGTTCGAGGTATCGTTCAGGGAGCGATGGTGCTCAAGGTATGTCGGAACCGTCTCTTTGCTCGCCGTGCAATTCATACTGACCTCTTGACAGGACGCCATCCTCGAGCAGATGACGCTCCAAGACTACAACACTGCCATCCAGCCCAAGGTCGCCGGTACATGGAATCTGCACGCCGCATTCCCCAAGACGCAGGATCTCGACTTCTTCGTCTTGCTGTCCTCGATCGTCGGCATCCTCGGCAACGCCAGTCAGGCGAACTACTCCGCTGCAGGATCTTACCAAGATGCCATCGCCACCTGGAGAACGAAGCAAGGCCTGCCATGTGTATCCATCGACCTGGCGACTGTCAAGTCTGTCGGATACGTCGACCAGAACGCCGGTGTTCGTGCTCGTATGGCCAAGCTCGGCCACGCCTGGCTGGACGAAGACACGGTCCACGAAGTCCTCGCATCTGCTATCCTCAACCCTGCCCAAGCTCAAATCGTCGCTGGTATCAACCAAGGCCCTGGCTCACACTGGGACAGTGATGGCTCTTCCCAACTTGGCCGTGACGCCCGTTTCGCAGCTCTTCGCTACCGCCAGCCACGCAAGCAAGGCGGTGCCGCATCCTCGGGCGATGGTGGAGACTCAGTCGCCGCTCGTCTCGCAGAAGCGTCTTCAGCAGGCGAGGCGGAGACCATCGTGCTCGAGGCTTTGACGCAGAAGCTCGCGGATATCTTCATGATCGCGCCGGACGATATCGACACGACTAAGATGCCGGCTGATTATGGCGTTGACTCGCTGGTCGCCGTCGAGTTGAGGACGATGTTGACCCACAAGGTCGGCAGTGAGCTTTCGAGTATTGCCATTATGCAGAGCGGCTCGATCGGGGCCCTGGCGAAAGAGGCGGCTGGGAAGAGCAGGCATGTGCCGCCGGCTGCGAAGTAGATGTGGTATAGGCCATACTCGAGTCGGATCGTTGATACAGCGTACTGGGCTTGCATCTAGGCGTACACGGCGCAGTCGGAGGTGTCGGGTGTCATTATTGGAGGGTATTAGAAGGTTAGAAAAGATTTCATTCTATTAGTACATGCGTATATCTTCCTCATGCTCATCATTACCAGGAGTGGTTGCCCTAGACATGACTTGCCTTGGCCTGGAGACGAGAAGGGCTCATTGAGAGGCTTGGAGGAATACCATCATTGTTGTTGTCGTCTACAGGGAAAGGGCCGTGGAGGGTGACGCTGCTGACAAACGCTGCTCAATCTCAATGAGGAAATCCGTAAACAACGCGAGATCACGTCCTAGATTCTTCACCAACTTCGCTTCCTCATCCGCTGGAGTTGTACTTCCAAGGTCTTCAAGCAGCGACATCAGCCTTTCACTGCATGGGAACTGATGGTTCTTCGCAAGGCTGAGCCATCGTTTACCTGCCCACTCAGAGCAACATTCGTCCGGACCGTACCGACTCTCCAGCGGCCATGTGCCATGGATAACACTTTGCATCAGCACGGCCGATGACCATAGCCGATGCCTTTGACCTGGTCCTCATACGGAACTCTGAGCTGTCACGGTCGACGAGCAATGAGCACAGTCTATACTTTCACAAAGTCGTTATGGACCAGAATATTTTCGATCAGTAATCATATGGCCATCTCAGCGGAGGTATGACATACCGGTGACTCTGATGGCCGACTGTGAGCTCAGTCTCTTGTGAAACTTGGCGCATAGGGCGCGAGAATGGATGAATTCATGCCTGCAGCATTGGTACAAGGATCATGGTGAGCATTGATGGTCGATCTCGTTGATAATAGAAAGATTCAGCTCTTTGCTGCGTGTCTAGTCATCTTCATCTTGTATGATGCACTCGAGTACGGCACACAGGCTGTTAATCATCTCCAACTCGTTGACAAGACCCAGCACCGCAGTTATGAATAGCCATCAGCCTCTGAATGTACTTGTTACCTTTCCTGCCGAGGAACCGAAAACACTGGTTGGGCAAACAGCTGAAAGGCTGCGAGCGAACATCACATGGATGAATGTACGGCCTGGAGCCATGCCCCCGAATGTGGAGGTATATCAAGATATCGACGTTTTGGTCACTTTCACTGCTTTCCCTCCACCGGGCGCAGCGCCGCGGTTGAAGTACGTACACTCGTTCAATGCCGATACCGATTGGCTTGAGAAGTCGGAGTTGTTCCAGCGTGGCGATCGATCCATTCGATGGACGTTCCAGCAGGGGGTTACAAGGCTCGACTAGTGAGTGAAGGGGCCTCGTCTGTAAGAAACCCACAACGCTGACTCTATATCTTATTGCCTTCTAGTGGCCGAGTGGGTGTTCCTGACTTACATGGCATACGAGAAGAAGTACAGTCTGTGGGCCGAGAAACATCAACAACGAGAGTGGGCGTCGAGCGAATGGGGCACTGCTTTGAAGAGTCGAGATATGCTCGGCCAACGTGTCGGCATTCTGGGATATGGCTCCATCGGACGACAAGTTGGCCGTGGGGCGAAAGCTTTCGGGATGGAGGTCTTCGCCTTCACCTCGAAGCCCAGAGACACCCCAGAATCAAGAAAGGCACAAGAGTACTACCTGGATGGAACTGGAGATCCAGATGGTACAATCCCACTGCAGTGGTTCTCGGGTACGGACAAGCAATCCTTACATGGCTTCCTCTCGCAACGCCTCGACTTGTTGGTCCTGACAATGCCTTCTACGCCCAAGTCCCGCCATTTGCTAGGCAAGGAAGAGTTCGCCATACTTGCTCAGCATAGCCCCACTGGCGGTGCTTTCCTCTCAAACATCGCCCGCGCCGACATTGTCAAGCAAGACGAGCTAGTTGAAGCGCTGGATGCGCATGGAAGCGGGATCATTGGAGCTGCACTGGACACTGCCGATCCGGAGCCTTTGCCTAAGGAGAGCCCGCTGTGGGATGCTCCAAATTGCTTCATCACGCCGCACATGAGCTCTCTACATAATCGATTCGTGGACAGGGTGTTTGAGATCATGGGGAGCAACATTGAACGTGGCTTCGATAAGCCGTTCATCAACGAGATCCATCGTTCGTGACCACCATGAGGGTAACTCTTCACTACGTGTGCATTGGCAAGGAGAGAGAGATTGGTACAGCGGCGATTTTCATTTGGCCTCAAACCGATCTACCTACTTCTATCTTTCCATATACGAGAAGGATATGTCTCAAATGGAAATGGCAATCTTCTTGCAGCTGACACCCGCCTTCACGGCATCCAAAGCCTTGTTCACGGACTCAAACCCTTGGCCAACAACCTCTACCGGTGGGCTCGGCACCACGGTACCAGCCTTGAGACCATCGGCCAACCAACCCTGGAAGCTGTCGGCGATGTGAGCATCACGAACCTCCTTGTCCATAGAAGGGAAGTTGAACTTGATCTCTGTGTTGTCCAAGGTCGGGTGGTCTTCTGGAAGAAGGGGGGAGTGAGAGACCTTGGCTGGGACGCTGCTGTCCTTGGTCGCCTTCAGGATCTCCAAAGTGGGCTCAAGACCGCCCGTGCAGACAACGTGGGCCGTCTGCATCTTGACACCATCCTTCTTGATCTGCTCGATCATCGACGCGGCGACGTTGGAGTCGCTGTAGTCGAAGACGTGGTCGGCGCCGAGCTCCTTAATATAAGAGTGGTTCTTGGCACTAGCGGTGGCGTAGACAGTGAAGCCGAGCGATTTGGCGGACTGCACGGCCAGCGTGCCGACGCTGGATGCGGCGCCCCAGATGATGATGGCCTGCTTGTCCTCTGGCGTGTGTCTGGTGGAGAGGGGGATGCCGACAGTGGTGTAGGCGGTCAAGGCTGTAAGAACAGCCAGTGGCAGAGAAGCACCCTGCTCGAAGCTGATGTTCTCTGGCAGAGCAGTGACGCCCTCAGCCTGAGCCAAGACGTAACGCTGGAAGGCACCGTAGTTGGGGTTGCCGTTCTGGTAGAACGACGAGGCGAAAGCGACCACACGGGAGCCTGGTGGTGGCGAGCCGCCGTTAACGTTGGAGCCACGCTTGGTCACGATGCCAGCTACGTCCGAGCCAAAGACGGCCGGGTAGGCTGGCACTGGTGGGAAGCCGAAGTCACGCTGGTAGAAGTCGACGGGGTTGAAGGCGAGGGCCTTGACCTCGACAAGGATCTCATTTGGGCCAGGCTCGGGGGTGTCACGCTCCTGGAGAGCGAGCGTCTGCTGCTTCTCTGGTGCTAGTGCTGCGATGTGCTTGCCCATGATTGCGGTTGCGAGTGGTCTTCTCTGGGTTGGTATTCTCGTTGAGATTGGGAGCTGATTTGGCCTTGGATGTGAGTGAATCGACAAAAAACACGAAGCATGGGAACAATGTTACTGCTTGGTAGGATGCGAAGTTGCTAATTAAGAGATAGTAGACAACGCCGTCATCTGAGCCTGACGATGCGTAGCTAGACCCCTTCCTGCAATGTACCCGGGGCCGAACGGCATGGTAACTCCGTCAATCCCAAGCTATACCTCCAGTCGTATCGAGCTCTGGCCCAGGAGCAAGTCATTGTACAACGTTGCCACTATTCTCAAATCTGACTTGTTGCTATCGAATGCCTCCCCAGTGCTTGAGCAGCTGTGTGGCATGAGGAAACTCCACTACACAAAGTCGGAGTTTCTTAAACCCCTACTCCGCAGCTTCAGGCAAGGCTGAGGATATGTGCACAGCGATGACACAATTTCAGTGACAGCGGTTATGCAAGAAACAGCTTTCACAACGGCCTTCACAGTACCCTGGCTAACGCACAGATAAACACATGCGCCAGAACATTTCAAAGAGCCTCACGCTGTGGCAGGAGGAGCAACCTGATACACGCCGCGATTCGAATGTAGCATACGTTCCTGGTTCATAAAGCATATTAGCATTACCCGCAAAGATTCGCAGACTTTACTTACGAAAAGTCGGCCAGGTAATAACCAGTGGGCAATTTTAGCCGTTCCTGCAACACCTCCTCGCCAAGTCTGTCCTGACATTCCCCTAAGCACATCATCGACCAAGCTCTTCGCAGTTTTTGCGGCGGGCTCATTGTTCTGCTGCAGCTTTCCAGCACCCTGATCAACGATGAACTTCTCCACATTCTTGTAGTACGAGCCCTCTGGCAGTTTGTAAGAGTCTCCAGATTGATAGATCTGCGTTTCAACCTCGCCGACCATCGCAGTGACCACGCGAACCCCTAAGGGTTCCATCTCGATTCGTAACGTCTCAGAGAAGAACGTCTCGGCCGCTTTCGATCCGTTGTAGGCACCTTGCCATGCCATCCGCACGGCTCCAGCGATGGAGCAGATATTCAGGATTGAGCCTTTAGCGGCAATGACCGCCGGAGAGAAGGCTTGCGTGACAGCTAGCATGCCCCAAACATTCGTCTCAAAAAGTCTTCTTCCGTCGTCGACATTCGTATCGAGCAGTGGCCCGATCAGCATGGCGCCAGCATTGTTAACGAGTACGTCGAGTTTCTCGATTCCTTTCGCTTTGGCTTCTTCCGTGCACTGCTGAATCGACTGTTTCGACGTAACGTCTAGCGAAAGCACTTCAATGATCCCTTCATTTTTTCCGAATTTCTCCTCTCCTGTAGCGAGCGAAGCGGCTTTTGCTGGGCTTCGTACGGTGGCGAGAACGTGGAATCCTCGCTTGCGGAATTCCTCGCACAACGCTGCACCGATGCCACCCGGTGTGCAGCCTGTGATCAGGCAGGTCTTTCGAGAAGCCACTACCATTGTCGATGTTGCGATAGTCGTCAATTATTGTTTCCGTGAATGTAGCGCAGCTTTGTGAATCGTCTTCTGCTGTGTCCTCGAGCTTCTGCAGAGACGCTCTCCGTTCTATTCTGGAACCGCTCACATACTCTCTACTCCAGATGCTTCAGCTTGGTAGGGGCTCTCGGAGGAATACTTTCAGCGACGCCGGACTCTTGCTTCATTCCATGGCATGGCAGCCTGTAAGTACAGCGGAGCTGGGATCATCTCAGATCATGCTAAGTTCCTTGGTCGACTCAAATGGTATTCTGGCGGTCGCAGAATGCATCAATGAGTTAATGACGATGCTTTACTGTAGTGGAATAAAAATAGGTCCTGTGGCTACTTCTATGCGGCTCTAGATGCATGCTCGGTACTGTATCGATGATGTGATATCTTCTCCCGTCATAATCAAACTCAATCGCAAGTACCATATGGAGCGACGACTCCGATCACAGCACCATACAGCCGGCGTTCCCCAGTTTTGTCTCTAATTCATTGCTCTAATGCTTCACTTGAGTCATCTTCACCAGCATTGGAGGCTTGACCCAGACATGCCACACCAACATGTCCGCTTCCTCCCACTTCTTCCTCGCAGCCACAGCCTCTGCGCTGTCGTCAAACGACAAGTCAAAGTTCCAGATCAATTGACCCATCAACAATCTCGCTTCGAAGTATGACAAGTTCTTTCCCACACACGCCCGTACCCCCAAGCCGAATGGCTGCGAAGCATGCAGCTTGTCGTTTTTGTATCGCTCAGCACCGAGCCACCGCTCAGGTGCGAACTTCTCTGGGTCAGTGAAGTTGTCAGGGTGACGCTCGGCGACCCATGGCGCAGTGGCGACAGTCACGCCGGCGGGAACGAAATGACCGTCGATGGTGTTGCCTGCGCCGGTTGGGGGCACAACGCGGTGTTGATTGCAGGGTGCTGGCGATACAAGGCGGAGGGCTTCATCGACGGTTGCTTGGAGGTATTCCAATTTGCCCATGCTTGCCCACGTAATCTCGTCGGCAGACTTGAAAGTTCCCCGAACCTCCTCGACGACCTTCTTGTAAACTTCAGGGTTGGCGATGAGGAAGTATGTCCAACCGGTCAGAAGGCTGGCTGTTGTCTCACTGCCTGCGGATATAAATTGGACCATGTTGAGAATGAGTTCTGTCTCGGACAACTTCGCCTTCTTAGTCTCGTTGTTCTGGAGAATATGACCGATCATGTCTGGGTGAGGACGGTCTTTGCTAGCAAGTCGACGCATCGTCTTTTGCGTGGCTTGGTTAAGATGCTTCTGGCGCCAGATTTTGGGTGCTTCCGGGATGAAAGCCTCAACCATCAAACGATGGAGCAAGGTGCCGACACCTGCTACTTGTCCGAAAGCTTGCTCCCAGGCACCGGATTGGAAAATGTCGTTGATTGCTCTCGCCCATTGAGTATTCTCACCTTCGTCGAGAGTGCCGAATGGCTCGGAGAAGACGACTTCGCCAATGATATCAAATGCCAGATAAGTGTCTGCAAAATGTGGTCAGATCTCGCATCGACATTACTGGTGGCAGAAGCGACTTACACCAGTGAGAGAAGTCAATAGCCTTGTTCTTGGCTGAATGATCCCTCAAAACTTCCATAAACTTGTCAACGTGAATCTGAAGATGCTCTTCTTGAGTGAGCAGAGCCTCGTTTGTGAAGGTAGCTCCTAGTGCGTTTCGCTGACGAGTGTGCGTTTCTGGCGGCGCAAGGCTAACACCAGTTTGGCCGTCCTTGGGCGAGACAACAGCAAGCCAGGCTGGGTCTTTTTGGAAGTTGGCGCCGACTTTCTACACGTGAATAAACATGGTTAGCTTGTGATCCGCCATACACTGGACGAGCTCCTTGATGCAGCTTACCTGAACGCCGTAGATGTCCTCCCACGCATCAGCGCCGATGAAGCTCAATTCATTCGGTCCAGTGCGAACGACAGGGCCTTTGGTCCACTTATTAGCATTTCATCAAGTATCAAAAGATGTCCGATCCCCACCATATTTCTTGTGCAGCTTCTGGAAAGCGCGAGGCTGCGTGCCCTTGTAGACGAGGTAGGCAGCCGGGATCGAGCTCACGCTGTTGAGCAGAGGACCGGGGAAGTTTCGAAGTGGGTGAATGAATTTCGCATGCACAATTCGAGAAAAAACAACGACGACCGCCTGATGACCTGTCAGCTCGGTTTACCAACTGGATGGATTTGATGTTCTGCACATACAGCAATGGCGATTGCGCCGGCGAGGTATGGAAGGGACGTCGTTCGGAGGAGGCCTTCTCCTCCTGAAGGAAAGACGAAGGACGCCGAACTGTCCATGGTTGCTTCTGATGACTGTGCTGGAGCAGAGAAGACTGTTCTGTTCAAAGGATTGGTTCAAGAATATACCCCAATACCTAAGCTCCCTAAATTGACCAAGATCGTTGAAGTAGCACACGACAACAACGCATGTGTTCTTTTTCTACATCAAGCTTGCGACATAGTCCCACGGAGCCATTGAAACGATTGTTCGTAGGATCGTTGAAAGCAGATCCCTAGACGGCCAGCGGGCAACGAACGGACTTTTGGTTCATCCGGCCAATGAGTTTCGCGCATCCTACGTACATTTCCTGCAAATCCTCCCATTATCAGCCTGTCACCTCATTGGCGGATGCTGAGACCGGATAGGGTAATGTCGGCCGCCTTGTTCGTCAATGAGGCGGTGTGTATTAAGAGGAGAATCGAAGAGATGGTTGTTTGGTACAGCGCTCATCAGCAGTATCTGAGGGATGTCAAAGTATAACTTTGACTTGACTGGGCACTTCTATCGAGATTGCCTTGATATCTCACGAATCGCCTGTCTCAACATCTGCTACAAGTTGGATATAGAAATAGCGTACTTGACCCAGAGGCTTGGTTTGGGTCATCCAAACCACTGGCGAGCTACGCCGCAGCAGCATCGCTAGTTCTAGAAACTCTGACCATCAAGTTGTCTTCCAAAAAGGTTCCGTATGTCATGATCTCACTAGGAGCGTAAGGCTGCGCCAATTGCAAGTCGAAGTTGCGGAACATCTGCCGGAGCAATCGGCATCAGTGAAGCTCAAAAATCACAGCACAAACGTCGACAACATACCTCGAAGACACTCTTATTGATCTCCATGAAGGCAATCGTTTTACCAACACACATCCACTGCCCATTGCCAAAAGCAAGCTCGGCGTCTCGTTCCATCTGCTTGCGTCTTGTTTCGTCAAGTTCCATGAAGCGTTCGGGTCGGAACATGTCTGCGTCTGCGCCGAAAAGCTCTTTCGAACGCAGCATCGCAGACATGTTGACGCCAATTGCAGTCCCTGCTGGGATTTCGTAGCCAAGGATGTTCTCGCCGCCTTCCGGCACGACCTTGGGAAAGAAGCCGATGAGAGGTGGTCGCATTCTGAGCGACTCATATACGACGGCCTCCCCCTGTCAGCTGTAACACCGAAAATGTCAAGGAGCAATACTCACCTGCAGATAGGGTAGCTGCTTCGCCTCTTGGATCTTGATCGGATTCGACACTCTGCCCTCCTGCTCGGCGAGTCGGATCTCTTGCTTGAGCTTGTGGTAAACCTGTGGCGTAGTCATGGTATGGATCAAAGCAGAGCGAATGGCAGAGGCGGTGCTTTCAGTCCCGGCAATGATCATGAACAAGCCCTCTGTCTCGCACTCTGTCTGGTTAAGGCCGTGCTTCATCATGGAGCCCTGGCGCAGTGTTAGCAACTCGAATGCACCGAATGACTATGGCCGAGACAACAAACCAGCATGTCTTGTTTCGGCTTTGCATCTGGAGCAAATCGTTGGCCAACGTAATGTGCTGCCACCCTACATCAATCAGTATTGAAGAAATTTGCCGGCTTCACAGGAACTCACCCCATCAGCGCCCCAAATCCAGCCCTGTCAGTGGGCTTTGGTCCGAACAACGCCAAAAAGGCCGGCGAGAACAAGAATTTCCTGATCCATGGAACATCGGCACAAGTAGACATTTGAGGCCAGAGATCATGAAGACTGCCCAGGAAGTTGTAATGATCCTTTTCCTCGCTGAGGTAACCAAACTCCTTACCGAACGCAAGTCTCGTGATGACATCCAGAGTGAAGTAACAGCTCGCCTTCCCAAGATCTAAAAGTGGTGTTCTGACATTAGTGGATGGAGATGCATACTTGGTGCCAATCTTGTTGATCAGCGTCTTCACCAGGTCATCGACGCCAACTTCCAAATCGGGAGTTTCACGGCCGCTGTACGCCGCAATGGTGCGCGACTTGGCCTGCCGGTGCTCCTTTGGGTCGAGTCGACTGAAGAGGTTTTCGTGGTATGGGTTGAATTTGCCAGTCTTGTAGAAGGGATCTCGGGCCCAGCGGTTGTCTGTACCAGAGATCTTCTTCAATACCTGAGGGTCGTTTGTGACCACCTCGTTTGGCCCGATTCGAATCAGTGGCCCATGCTTCTCGTGTAACTCGCGATGAACCCAGTACTGACGGCCAGAGTATGTGTACTTTGCGATCCAGAAGTAGGAGATGTTTGCCAGCCAGGAGGGAGCTGGGACGTGGCCGAGTCGTCGCCAAGTTCGAATTGTCTGTGTGATTTGATAGACGACAAAGAGAACAGCGGCTATCCAGGCGACGCCAGTCCAGCCCACTGCTGCGAATACTTCTGAGAGATGAGCTTGTGTAGGGGGAGCCATGTTGAAGTTCTGGAGAGGTGGCCGGCTCCCAGCTTGCAGTTACGGCCTTCTTCGAAGCAGTGTATGCACGCGAAGAAAAAGATTGACTTCTCCAGGGTATCCCCAGCAGATCGGTAATCCGTTCCATTCGTTATCATGCAATCAGCGTTCCATCTGTCAGCGTTGCGATGAAATGCACGTGTGCAGGACTTTGTTTCTCCGAACTCCATGAACATGAATATTCCCTCAGCCGCGAAGCCAGGAATGGACCGACCGTACACCCGCAGGATTCGACTTGCATACGTTAGAGCAATGACCAGCATACTTTCGAGCTTTAATAATAGAGCCCAGACAGTGTGATTTAGCCTGTCGTTAGCCGGCACTGCGCTGTTCTTGAGCAAAGCGAGAACAGCCGTCTTCGACAATTTGTGTCTGATCTCCTCGTTCGTTGCCATCTGTTAGAATTTTATTCCCACAATGCGTGAGGAAGAACTCAAGACCGAGCCAAAGCGTGCTCCCAGGGAGTACGACACTTGGTACTACCCACCAGACATTGCCAATGACCTCGACGGGATCAACCTTCCCCAGCAGATCAAAGGCGAGATCTTTGCAACTGCATGGGAGTACACCAGGACGGTCATTCCTCATTACACCAACTGGAACCGATATGTGGCTTTCATGCGGATCATCGTCATGGGGATCATTGCCGAGTTCAAGGGCGATTTGGTCAGTTCTCTTCCTTTATCGTAGCATTGTCAAGCTGACAGCACCAGCTCGACGTCACCGATGGCGATCATGTGCTCAACTACAGCCTCGATGGCATTCTTTCCGACCTCTTCGCGGGGACACCCGGTCACGCCGATATGGCCCGTGAGTACAAGACGTTCTTGCTGGTCTCAGGAGACAAGTCAAGCGGCAGACGGCACGGGGAGTTCTTCAGAAGATACGTCAACGTTCTCGCACAATCACCAGAGCAATACTTCCGTATGCGGGATACAGATGCATTGTGCCGCTTCACCATTGCTGTAGCGCTGGCGTGCAGTGATCAGGACGATGTATGGTTTACGGACGAGCAATTCAACTTGCTCGCCGAGATTGGTGACACCATGGTACGATCCAACGCCCTCTGGACTTGTGAATCATCTGACGTTCTCGCAGTACGACGCCGTCTCTTTCTTCAAGCACCGAAGCGAGGGCGAGACCAACAGCACATTCGCCTACATGCCAGACGAGCATCGCATCGGAGCATACAGGCAATGCCGGGAGGTCCTCTGGGCACTCGATGCAGCCTGGGGCCGCAAGAAAGAGATGGCCTGTGTCACCAGCTTTCTGCGATACTTTGGCGGTCCCCTTCACATGATGATGCGAAGGTACCGTTTTGTCGAGGAGGATATGACCATCGGCCGCCGTGAAGACGCTGGTGTAGTCGACCAAACTCGTGATCACTACAAGCTGTGGAACCGAATCGATGCCCAGAAAGAGCGAGTCGTTGATGAGAAGGATCTGCGGCGATACAAGGACATAATCGCAAGGGGCGATGAGCTGTTGATCGCTGGCCTGGCGAAGCAGATCGATGAGGAAGGCGAGGGTCGTTGCGACAAATGCCTGTACCGAAGCTCATATGGCGCCGAGACAACACATTGCTTTGGAGGTGTGCAACTCTGTGACTCGTGCAGAGAATACTGGCGTTCGTACCTCCTGAGCTTCCCCGAGCGTGCGGCCAAGGTCTTCCCAGAGCTACAGCCAGTGTATGAGAGAGCGATAGTGAATGTCGCTGTGCCGGAGAAGAGGACGAAGGAGCAGCCTCAGCTTGAGCTGGCGGAGAAGAAGCCGGTGGCGGAGCAGTCTGCAGTGGACAAGTCCCAACCGATGGAGGTACCTGTGGCGGCATGAAAGTTTACAGCTGCGTTGGCAGCTGCGTTGATGCCGAAGTTTCTGATTTCATGGAACGTGGTAGGCGAAGGCCTCTAGGAAAGAATTTTGGGTCATGCTATACCGTCGTCTCTTGGCTGAGGTCCACCGCCACCACTGTAGCCGCCGCCACCATAATTCTTGCGTATCTTTCCCAGCTTTGTCTGACCAGATCCGGAACTAGTAGTGGAAGATGGCTCCATGATCTTCGTGGAGAACCTCAATACAAATACTACTTCGCCCAGGTGCTGCTCTAAATTGAACCTAGCCTTAAGTTAGTTACCGTAACAAGTAATTAAGCTGTCTAATGTCTGTAAATTATGTAATTAATAAGGGTTAGGGTACTTGCTTAATGTCTGCTTAATAATATCGTTAATTAATTAGTAATTAACTGCTTAATAAGCTCGGGTTCGGATAAAGCTTATTTTTCTAGCTATCTATTCCTCTCTAGCTATATTTTAATAATAATATACTATATAAATTAATATATAGTATAGTAAAATATTATCGTAATAAGAAGAATAAGCTCTTTTAATATAAAAATATATAATAGTATTATTATAGTATAGTAGCTATAAACGCTTATAAATCTAGTAAGTCTAGAAAATCTAGCTTTTAGTATTATTATAATTATACTTATATAAATCTCTTACTTATATAAATAGCTACTCTTTTAGCTTAATCTTTTAATTAGTAGTACTTCTAGCGTTAGCTAATTAGAGGCTAGAAAACTATTAATAGTCTAGTAGCTTACTTATCTTATTATAAAAATATCGCTCTAGCTCTATAGTTATCTAAGTATAAAAGGAGTTATAGTAATATATAGAACTCTATTAATCTATCGCCTAATTAATAAAAGAATAAACTTCTATTTTCTCTATTTTTATATACTATAAGTATAATATATATTTTATTAAGCTAAGACTACTCTATAGGGTCTATATAGGTATTAAATATAGTAGAAGTAACTAAATTAATAAATAATAGTAGGAACTAACCTAGTTATAATTATATTAGTTATAGGAAGTAGGAGAACTAAAGTAAAATAA